>NC_056725.1:844855861-844971593 GCF_019279795.1 Protopterus annectens
ACTGTGAATATGTATAATAGCATTGTCGTTTAAAAAAATGTATCCCACAATGCACCAAGAATGAAAAGACAGTTGCTAGCATGTTTGCAGTGAATGATGAAGGTTATAACACCATTCTTGGTGTGATGCCAATTTGTATAACATTAATGTTGCTATTTTACTGCAAAAAACTGGTGTATCCTGACTTTTATTATGCTGCCTATGAACATGACTGGTTGACCAAATGGGTGTATCATGAATTTTATTAAAGTGTACCTACTCTCCAGAATGGATTAATAGTTTATATTGTGTTTAAGCTACTGTGAGCTGAAATATCTTTGGTTTACATTCAAAAGTAGGTTAATGTCCAGTACTAATGTAGTCACTCAGACCATAAATGAGACAGTTACCAAATATTGTCTTTATTTCATCTAATTAATCACACATCTCTTGTTCTAGGCTATTTTTTCCAATTGTTCAAAATCTTGCAAGCCTGGTGAGAGAAAACAACCATCTTCTGAAAATAAGTATGCTTGCTGTTATTACTGTGATAACTGTACAGAGAACACCTATAGTGATAAGCCAGGTAAGTTCCACTATAATTTTTGTACTTTTCTATTTACCTGCAAGTCACAACCAGACGTAAATTTTAGGTGACATAAAAAAAACCTGTAAAAACATTAAATGAATTTACAATTAGGCTAAGTCAATCCAGATCTGAAAATTTTATTTTTAAAAGTCAGCTTAGTCCAAGAAAAATATAGACATTTAAATACAGTCCTGTCAACTATACTTAAAAATATTGGCGTCTCCTAATACCACACATATTTTTTTTCTCCAAGAACAATACAATACATTTATGATGACTCTATAAATGCAAGTATGATAATTTTATACAATAAGAACAGGCTTAACTACTCAGTCCTCTTCTCCAGGCAAATTTTGATTTTAGAAATAAAACCTAATAATTAATGTCAAGTGGCAATTCAGTTATATATCTCATAACAGTGTGATACAGAGACTTTCACATACAACTTTGGTCACAACCAGTCTAGAATAAGCTGGCATCAGAAATTAAGACCAAAAAGAGCTTCCTTTTAGCAGTATTTGGACCTCGGCACCTACTGTATTAACAGGCTAATGTCTGAAATATCAACACCTAATTTGTCGATATCTTCTTTAAATGAAAACTAAGAGTCTATTATGAGATCTAAATTAGCACAAGATCTAATCTATTCAGCAAGCGAGGGACTCACAAATGCATGCCGCTATTTTTTGTTTTGCTGCTATTCATGTTCAAGGAATAGCAAAGAGCTCATGATCGTAAATCATGATAATCAGTCTGCAAGCTTTCAAACACTTTTTCAGGATCTAGCTTAGCTAAGAAAAGATCAACATAATCAGTTTAACCTAACAATTCATTCAACAAATGTGATTATAACCAAAAAGAATGGAGATCCCAATAAGGCTTCTTGATTCTTATGACATCTTCCTTGAAAAGGAGTGAAACCTATATAAACAAAATGAATTGAAGTGTAGTATTGTCTTCTTGACAAATATAATTTAAAAAGACATTGAATTATATCATTATGAAACACTGTGCCAAAAGCTTTCTGGTAGCAATGTCTAGACCTATAAATAAACTGCAACTAGCTTCAGAGTTATCATAAGTTTGGTATAACCAAATAGTAAAATAACCTTAGCAATCTGAATAAAATGCAGCTTTCTAAATCCATACTTGAAATCTCCTCTCGTTATTTCTCTTAGAATAAACTACAAGCTGAACTATGATTAACTTCTCAAATTTCATAGTGGGATGAGAAAAGCAATCAATACATAGTTTGATAGTGAATTTTTGTTACCTTTGTCAAGCATAGTAGCCAGCCAAGTAATTTTCTATACCTCCAGAAGCATGTCCTGTAACTAAAGACTTGAACATTTATTTATTATTTTATTTAATATTTGTTTGCCAGGATAGTCTGACTGAACAATATGTCCATTTTCAGTGGAGTCCTGGGAAGATAAACTCCATAAGTTTACAGAGAGAAGAAAATTTTACAAAAGAGACATTACAGAGTAGCAGCATACAGCTTGTAGACTTTACAGCAGTTAGTATACAATAAGAGGATATTACTCCTTTTGGTTGAAAATACAAGTGTACAAAACATACAATGAGAGTAGATAAGAACCTGGTAGAGCATTGCAAGATATTTCACAACTGAATAAGAGTATATAAATGTTTAAGTTTCCATGTACACATTCAAGCAAATATACATGTAAGAGTATATATATGTGTATATATATATATATATATATATATATATATATATATATATATATATATATATATATATATATATATATATATATATATATATGCACACACACACACACACACACACATGCATACACTCACATAAAGGTTATTGCTTGCACATGGATAGATACAGTTAGAGCGTGTTGTTTGTGTTGTCCAGGACAAATGGGATATAGAAATAGTGAGTGGATGAGGCTTCAGGGAGTCAATTACAGTTGCACAGATGGTTGGTGAAGAGGTATGTTTTAAGTAGGCTTTTGAAAGAGGGTGTGGAGTTTTGTAGTTTGAGGTCAGGGTGTTCCATATTCTTTGCTATTTCATGGGCAAATAGTGATTCCCTGGAGTTGTTTTTGCATGTGATGGTTTCGATTAAGGCTTTGTTGGAGGACCAAAGTTGTCTATTTGAATTGTAGATGCTCAGCATGCCAGTCAGGTCAGGGGTTTTCCCGAGATAGTACAGAATTAGATGAGCTAAGTTAAGTTGATGGTACCTTAATAGGTTCAGAAATTCAAGCCAGTGCAAGGCTTGTAGGGAAAGGCAGTGGTGGGATCGTGATTTGGAATTGGTAGTGAATCTAGCAATTTTGTTGTAACAGATGGAAATTTTATTAAGGTCAGTTTTGTAAAGATTAGTTAGTATTGGGGATGCATAAAGTAGAATAGATAGGAAGTGCGTCCTGGATATTGCAATTCGAGATTTGGTGGTTAAATAACTTTTACAGCGATAGAGGGAACCTATCTTTTTGTGGACTTTAGTGATGGCTGTTGATATGTGCTTTGTGAATTTGAGTTGCTGGTCAATGGTAACTCCTAGGAGTTTAGCCTCAGTGACAGGGGTGATTTGGGTTTTGTATAAAATATAGAGCATGGGAAATTCTAAGATGGTCACAAGGCAATTTCAAAAGGTTGATACCATCCAGTTAAGCAAAATGCCTGGTCTGACTGATCTTTGTTGCCAAATAGATTTGCTCAATTGTGAACACTGAAAAAAGGTGTGACAACCCTCCACTGTTCCAGTAATCAAGGAGCCTCAATTTCACCACTGGTGATACTGGAGGGCATTCACTGGCAGGATAACAGGTACACACACAGTATTTCCAGATGCTCACTGCATCAAGTGCAGTTTTTCTTAAGAGCACACAGAGACCACAGTCAGTTCGGGTCTGGTTTCTGCCTCTTCCTCCAGATCTCCATTAAGACTCCTAACTGGCACAGCTATAGAGTTGAGATCTCAGCTGAGTGACCAACCCAGGCCTCCAGCACCCTCTCTGTCCAATTAGTGCTTCGTGTCCCTGCTGAAGTAGCTGACACACACACTCTTTGAGGTTTGATTTACACACACACACACACACACACACACACACACACACACACACACACACACACCTGGGGAAGGCTGGCACAGGTTTACTAGCTATGCCCCCTTCTACCCAGACTATAAGGTAGTTATCACTGCCACCAGTCACTCCTTATCAGCTATTTTAAGGCTGCTAACAAGGGGTATCCAATCTTACTGTGAAATATTAATATTAATACAAATGGTATTTTGACCAAGAGCAAGGCTATTAGGAATGGCCCACACAGTGTACCAAATAAATATGCAAGTACTCTCAAAACATAGATATCTCTACACAGATCAGCCACACTGAAAGGTTTAAATATATTTAATAATAAATAATAAAAATCAAGAAAATACTCAATATATATTCACAGTGACAGAGTTCAAAATCACAGGAAATATATACAATGACATTGCAGTACAGGCTCACACAAATAAAGAAAATTATCTAAACTAAGCTTCACTATATGCCTGGCTGAATCTGAAAGAGCTGCTTACTTAATTAGAGCAAGGCTGATGTGGTGAATGGTTCTTAATTTTGTTGTCAGGTCCAAGGCAGAATGCAGAATGCTCTGTCTCACTAACAGACTTCTCAAATTAATATCTAAAATATTACTGCTGGGATAGCTTGCAGAATGGTATCATTTCTTGTCATCTGACATCTAGTTCCCAGGTCAAAACCCCCATTGCTGGCAGCTGGTAGCATTTAACATATACCTGTAAAAATACATAGTCAAGGCTTTTGCTCAGATATTTGGCAGATGCTGTAAGTCATAAAACAATTGCATTGCTTCTTGCTTTCAAGACTAGTAATTAGTTCACTCCAAGAACAATACAGAAAGCTTCCCAGTGCAAACTTTGTGTCTCTAGTTGAATTGAAAGCATTGAAAACTGAAAGATATCATCTTTTATGGCTTAGCCCATAAAGTAATTTAATTTCAGATATTTTTCTAAAGTTTGCTGAACTGAAGTTAACCTCCTGTTTCCTCTGTTAACATACACATTTAAACAGTTACAATAGTGCATGTACATTTCTTTTCTCTTCCAGTAGGGCACACTGTGGATACATTTTAAGCACAAGCACTTTAAAAAATACCTTTTCAACACAAACATCTGTATAGAACAGTTTGATATATACATGATATACAGTTCTAATACATTTGTGACACAGGGATCTTAAATGACATACAGTTCTAATACATTTGCAACACCAGCATCTTGCATAAATTAGTTTGATATTCACAAATGACATATAATTTTTTTACAAAATTCCAGCTAGCTGTGCTGGCAGTATCTCCTTACATCACAAAAGAGAACACATGGTATTTATGGCTCACCATATGTTGACTTGGTAGCATGGACAAACAAAATATTTGTTAAAACAGGATTGAATTTCAACTATATCCTGTATTACATTTTCTTTTTGTCCAATTGTAACAGAAATAAATAGCCCTATTATTGTTTAGTTTCATTTAAATGAATGAAGATGGAGCCAAAACTTATTAAATGAATAAAATGCAAAGCAAACAGTCTAATTGTGAATCATCACAGCAACAGTTAATGAAATGAATAGGTTTCACAATAATTGTAGGACAACATACTTAAGCCATATATCATTATATCTTATTATTGCTAATTAAGTAAATTACTATTGTAGTTAGTAGAGTAGTCAATACTACAACACCCTTATGAAGGCCCATATTAAATGTTAACTAGAGTTGTCTCCTATGGTATTTGTATAACAGATAGACAGTTACATTAGCCAATAATTTTGTTTAAATAAGAGCAAGGAACCTGTAGTGTACAAAGAACCTTGAAGTGTGTTATTTTGCTACTCTCTACATGACTCATTTGAATATTTTTATCTTTTCTTTTTTGTTATAAATTGCCTGCATTTGCATGACATTTTGCTCATTTGCTCAGAGCTTCTCAATGCTAAGCAACCACAACATTGATTGTGACAATTTTACACCAGATTTGATAAACATCCTGCTTTGAAACACCTGGGATAAGTAGATTTTGCATTCTTACTGAGTTACTGCTTTGCCAGGAATGGCCTACTCCTTTCCACTCAAGGCTTTTGTATATTGGCTCCATCCTTGTCCATTCCCATAATGCCTTTTTTAAGCAGCATCAGTCTAAAGCTTTCAACATAAACCAAACTCTGGATAAACATAAAGGATCATAGGATTATAGGAGATTACTAGGGTATCGACCCAGAGGTCATTTTAAGCCTTGCCGTTTCACCCAATGTAATACTGTAGAAGTATTAGTCAGTACCCAAGATTGCATTTAGTGATGACTGCTCATGTTCAGGAGGGTTGTGGGCACTATCCCTGGTAAGAATTTACAGTGCCCCATCCACTCGTCCGGGTTTCTCTTGAACTGTGTCATAGAGGTGCTCTGTTTCACATGAATTGGTAGCCTGTTCCAAAGATGTGGCATTTGCTGGGAGATAAATCTGTTCCTCCAGCTTGTCCTAGTTAAGTTGTAGGCCATATTTAAGTCCCTGGAACGGGTAGCCCTAGACCCATTTTATTTATGGATATGCAGTAAGTTCATTAGGTTTGGGTCTTGGGTTGTTCTCTAGGCCTGGCATAAGTCTTCTCTAAGAAGTCTATATGATATGGAGTACAGTGACAGGGACATTAGTCGGTCCATGTAAGACACATCCTGGAGGCCCTTGATCTTCTTTGTTAGAAACCTCTGAGGTCTTTCTAATTGCTGCAGGTGCTTAGTATGGTACATACCCAGCGGGGTGTTATACTCAATTATGGGCCAGATAAGTGCCGAGTATAGTGGGGTTATAACTTCTCTTGCTCATGATGCGATGGCTTTATTAATCAAGGGAGCTATTTGGAAAGCTTTCCTTACAACAGTAGACATGTAGTGGTCAAAGTTAAGGTCGCAGTCAACCTGTGATCCCAGGTCCCTTCATGGGTACTTAGGGTATTATTCATTTGATAGTGTGAAGGGACATTGTTTGTGCTGAAGGGAATGATGATGCATTTCTTTAGATTCAGTTTGAGTCTATGACTAATAGAGGGTTGGTAGGGTGACCTAATGGTTAAGGTGTTTGCCTTACAAACACAAGGTGCAGGGTTTGAGTCTTACAAGGGATAATTTTCTAGGCTTAAAATGGCTCACAAGAGCAGTTAGCTTAGTACTAATTTATGAACCTATGAACACCAGTCATCGGTCTGTGTGAGTGAGACATCCTGGAGTATACTGACATTATCTGGGGATTCAATGATTGCACCTAGTTTGCAGTCATCTGCAAACTTGATCAGTCACAACCCTTTAGTTTTGACCTGAACTTCTGAGAAGTATATACCAAACAGTAGGGTGCTCAGCACTGATCCCTGTGGCACCCTGCTGGTAACAGGCCTGCTGGTTAATGTGGAGTCACCCACTTTGATAGTGTGTGTCCAGTTAGTGAGCCAGTTGCCAACCCATCTTACAAAAAAAGGGTTTACATTCAGTTTGCTAAATTTATTGGTAATGCCTGAATGTGGGATTGTGTCAAAAGCCTTTGCCAAGTCGAGGTATGCTGTGTGCACAGACTTGCCCTCATCAATCCCACTGGTCATACTTTCAAAGAAATCCACCAGATTTAACAGGCAGGATATGCCCTTCACGAAGCTGAACTGGGTTGGATCCAGGGTTTGGTGGCCACCTATGTCTTTATCTATGAAGTCCATAATAATACATTCCATCGCCTTACAGATGAAGCTGGTCAGGCTTATGAGTCTGTAATCCTCCAGGTCTATTGCTAGACCACCTTTGTGGAGGGGAATAACTGTAGCTGTTCTCCATTCCGCAGGAACAAACCCTGTGGTTAGGCTATGATTGAAAAGGGTACTTAGTGGTGATGCTAGTTCATGTTTTAGCCTGTTTAGAAGACAGTCTAGGATCTCATCTGGTACCATAGAGGCCATGTTCTTTGTCTTGGACAGGGTTTTGAGGACCATTTCTTCAGATATGTAAGGTGGGGGAAAGCTTGGGGGAGGGTTTGTTGTAAGTTATGAGGGGATAAGGGAGTGAAATTTTCATCAAACCTACCTATCTGCAAGCAGGTTCGCTATCTTTGTGGGCTCAGTGTGTGTGATACCATTGACCACCCAGTTCTGCACATGCTTGGGTCCTATCCTTTAGGTTATGTACGTAGCTGTAAAAGGCCTTATGGTTATCCTTGGCAGTACTTGCTAGGCTTCTCTCAAAGGAGCTCTTGGAGGATTTCACAAATTTTCTTATTTGCCTGTTAAGGCTGAGGAGGGTGTTTTTCCATTGTTGGGTCATTGCCTTTGTTTTCTTGGACAGCAATGTTTTGCATTTATTGTAGAGTTTGTTGATTCTGGAAGTCTACCATTGATTTCAGTTGGGGCTCTAGCTTTGATTCGGTCTGGTACAGCCAAGTTTATACACTTATGCAAGTGATTGTCCCTGGAGTTGTAAAGTATTGCTGCTCAATGCTAAGAGCCTTAAAAAAAATTGCACTCCCTACAACCACTCCTCATGCTGGAAAATAATCATATATGTATCATTGCAGAGACCTGGTACAATACAAATGACCGCACTCAAACACTGCTGTGTTTCAGTGTCTACAATATATTCAGACCCACCACACTTAATGAAGGCGCTAATGCTTGTGGTATCTCCATATTCTTAACAAAAATTACCTCCAGACAAAATAACAATCCGGAACTCCTCCATGCCCAAATTCTTATCACAACCCCCCTCATCATACCATAGCTAATTATAGGGCCTCCCTCCTCTATGTCCCACTCAGACCACACCTTTTGTATAACTAGTACGGAATCCCCATGTATTAAGCTAAACACCATTCTCCTGGGGGACTTCAACTGTCCCACCATTAACCAAGAGACTTTTCCATTATCAAACTTGTATGCCCAGAATTTTCTGGACTTCCAGTTAGTCCACACCCCAACCAGGGGTGATACATCCTGAAATTTGTCCTTACCAATATGATAGATCTTTACCCATCAGCAAATGTAACTTCTTCCATGCTCAAATCCAACCACAGAGCAGTCAATTTCACCATAAGACTGAAGCAAACTGCATTTTCCAATACCTCTTTATTCAGAGATTATCCTAAGGCATCTGCTAACATTGAGTTATAATCTGGGTAAATGTAAAACCCCCTTCTGATCTGAAAATTTAACTGCTTGTGTAAAATCTTTTACTACCCAGTTCTATACACAAATAAATAGCTGCACAGACTCATCTGTCTACCTACAAAGAAAAACAGCTCCAAATTTAAAAATAAATCCCGTAGATGGAATCCAAATATTAACATGCTCTATAATAAAAGACAAAAACTCACTGCATGCAAAAATATGTTTAACTCTCAAGATGCCAAAAATGCTATTAATAAACTTAACAGGAAATCCTTACTCTGTTCAAATCAACCAAATCCAGTTATGAGGGAAGAATAGTCACCTAGGTGAGTGATGATCGCAAAGCCTTCTTTACCTATGTTAGAAACCACAGAAATAATGGCCAGCATTTTGCAGAGCTAATAGTAAATGGCTTTGCATGCTTATATTCAGAGGATATAGCCAGTCTAGCAGTAGACAAATTTAGCTCCAACTTCACGTTGCTGTCCCCTCCTAAAGTCCCCAAACCAGATACCCATATGTGCATCCTCCTCAAATCTACCAAGAACAAGTTCTGAAGGCACTATCTAAGGCAGAGAACATTACCTTTGTGGGTATGTACAACATACTGGGCTGTCTACTGTTCAGCCTCAAACAGGATTTGTCAGACCCACTACTGAGACAATTCAATACCAGCCTCCAAAGAGGCTTTATTTCTGATGTAGGACAGCAACAGTCATTCCCTTGCATAAGAGTGGGACGCAAAGAAACCCAGATAATTATAGATCCATAAGCATCATCTGCAAAGTGATGGAAAGGTTGATTATGGAGTTAATAAAGAAAGCATAGGTTGTCTACAAACCCTTGACCCAACCAGATTGGATTCATCAAGAGCAGATCCTGACTACTCATGCTGGTCAATGCCTTTGAGAAAATTACTGAAACAATACATTACAGCAAATAAAAACAACACTACATCTCAAGACCTCACAAAGGATTCAACATGATTCCACACTTGGGTATCATAGATAAACTTTAACCATGTTATACAAAATTACTTAAAATCCAAACCTTAAAAACATCACCTTCATAAACATTAAATAAAATAAACATTAATTAAAATTTTTGGCAGACTCAGTCACATGATTTGTTGCAAGTTTTCAAATAGTAGCTTCATTTTCTTTATTTATCTGATGAAGTCTCTAAGTATTTGTGACAAAAGTGCTTATCTGTATCATTTGTTCCTGGGTTTGTGCAATAAACTGTTTTTTGTGGAGTGAACGTCTTGCTTCCAGCAGATTTTGGATTTAAGAGTTTGTACTTTCTTCATTTGGTTATAATACATAAACTTTCCTAACTAAATGTAAATACTAATGGAAGCTCACTGGATAGCAAACAGGCTCACAAAGATAACCCAGGAAATCAGGGTCAGTGGGTTAGTCCTTTGAACTCTCCTTTTTGGAACTTACATCTTGGAGGCCAAAACACATGCTAACAATTTATGGCTGGCCGGGTTTGCAGATGCCTCTAAACTCAGTGTCATTATAAACTCCCCAGAGAATATCAAGATCCTGGATGAGGACTTTTACCAAATAAACAGTTGATGTCTGAATGCCAAGAAATGTATAACAGTATCCTCTGACAAGCATGATATCCCTGGTAGCTATCACACTGAAAACACAACCCTGAACATTGATCATTTAGCCTGGGACCTGAGAAACTATGCTGACAATGAGCTATCCTTTGACCACCCATATCCACTTTGTACAGAAGTCCTTTTCATTGCACAGCTTCTATCTAGCAGTTTGGTATCCAGGTCCAGGGATGTAATCATTCCACTGTTCTTGGTTCTCATCAGGCTGATCATTGAGTATAATGCCCTTTTTGTATGAACCTGTCCAAACATTTGTATCAACTAGAATGACCACAGCACTTTCTCACTAAAAAATCAAGGGTCTCAAGCATAAAAACTATGTCACCCATCTCAAACCCTTGTTCCTCTTCTTGATTTCTTGAAGGTTTCTATGAGGCAACCTCTGCCTCATGTAGAGGGCTTTAACAGTCCCTATCCTGTCAGACCAGCTACACAATTGCAGGTGCAGTGGTTAGTACCCAGTCTGTTTTCCAACATAAATAGGACATGTTGTATTGATAGCCGTACTACAGAGGATAAAGCTTCAATGGAACGGCCTTCCACTCCATGCAAAATAAAGTACTTCCCTTAGTCTATTAAAATGGAATTTGGATGAATGGATGGGAAATGAGAAATTCACCCCAGTTTAGTACCCATGAACCTCATGGATAGGGGCAATAAGTATGTCCCAAACTCCTTGTTCTGTCCTCTTGTGGGTTATTTATACACAAAAAAGAGAAATAAAAACTACCAAGAGAATGTAAGGCAAGGCTTTTATGACCCTCATAGATCAATAGCCTAGTATGTCCCTATGAACATATGAACCTACTATAGTAGCAGACTATGCAAAAGCCTAACTGTTCTCTGTAGCCAAAGGTGAGGCATTAAGCTCTCAGTCAACTTGAAAATAAAGCTCTAAAAATGGTTGCATATCTGAACATGTGTAAATGTAACTATATGACATAAGATGAGCAATATATTTTTATTAGGGATGTAACTTAATATGCCCATAGGAATAGGTGGAGTTTTAGGAAACTTCTAAAACTGCTGAGCTAGTGTCTGTTTTGAGGCTACTGAGGCAATGAGATACATAATAGTAGCCTTAAGTGTGAACGTGCTCAAATAGCTCTCTGCCTCTTTCCAAAGCAATGCTCAGAGCAGATAGTAACTGCATCAGTAATGTGTTTGCTTATCATTATATATAATCCCTATAAGTTAGTACGTTCTTATTGCGGGAATGAAGCTAGGAAGGATAGAGGAGGGAAAACCCATAAAAATATTTTATAAATAAAGAAAAATAAACTTAATAAACAATGCTGTTATGATTGTCTTCTTGATGCATTAACCATTTATAGAATTTTAAGACCATAATAAATGAAAAGTGCTTTATTGTTTACCAAACTGTCTTTTTATATAATGCATGTCTCCATAAAGAAAAATATTTATTTATTTATTTAACTATTTATTTGACATTTGTTTACTGGTAAAGTCTGACTGAACAAGTCTGACTGGTCCAGAAAGTACCCATTTTCAGTGGAGGCCCGGGAGAAAAGCTCTGCAATCACAGTCTTTCAAAAATCAATTACAGATATTTTAAATCATAAAGTATCATGTTACACTACAAAACATATGAAGGAAAAATGTTGTAATTCGAAAAACATAAAACATCTGTAAAAATTGATAATACAGCACTGTACCATAATTAGCTGGAAACACTGTATGCAATGAGACTGAGAAACAAAAGTCTTAATTACCCAAGGCCGTGCTGAATAGGTGTCAGTCTCTCCCTTACGGACCAAGTCTTGTGCACTTTTCAGAATGAATTCTCCAAACACTGCAGTTCATTTAATAAGGTTTTATTAGATGTTCACAATATCCAAATACTGTCTTCCTTAACAGTACTAATAATTCAAGTTGCTACACATCATATTCTGATTGTCCTGAACAATGTAAACTGACATAGTCTCTAGATGACTTGTTTTCTGTACTCAGGCTTGAGTGTTTGACATCTTCGCTGAAGTAACAGGTCAAGTGCACTTATTAACTTTAATCAAACTGCTATCCTGAACAAAGCATATCATATTGCTTTAGTCTTGTACATTTCCTTTACTTTTCTTTAACCTTGGTCTCAGGCTTTGTTTGGGCTTCATTGAGGAACATTCTATAACTGATCTTTTCCTTGAGAAAAGAACATTCTGCCTGCACACTTTATGCTTAACATTTCCTCTTTAATAAACAGTCTTCCATGCTTGGCCAGTAAGGTTATTTTCCTTTCTGTTTAACTGTCTTTTATGCATAAATGAAACACAATTTATTTTACCCTTTAGCCTGTCTAATGTCTAATAACTGGAATTCCCTTGTTTAACAGTTGCTCCTGAGGTCCCTGATGAAAGCCTACTAGAACCTACTTCTGTAGTTACCTTACATTTATATTGCTAACTACAATATTTAGCTTTATGCTACTTGACTTATAATCTGAAAATAAAATGAACTGCAATTTTAATATTGACCACTAGGTATCACTTGAGCATTTATGCCCTGTTTGGATTGAAGTCTTTTAACTTCATGATTTTAATTAACTTTATATGAATAAACTTGCAATTTTAATTTTGACCACTAGGTGTCACTTGAGCATTTATGGACTGTTTGAAATCTCTTAACTTTATGATTTGATTTTTAACCCCCTTTTTATGGAGGAAGATGTCTTGCAAAATTTATTTGTATTCTGTACCATACTTTTTTTGAAACTGGCACTCTCTGCAACCAAAGTTTTTTAACATAGGATTAGTCTGCAGACATATTATACACTCCTTCTGAATTTCTTTACATAGTTTTTTTTTAGCTCAGGACTTTAAAACTTATACATTATGATAAGCTAAATATTCTGAAAACCTACATAATCTAGTAGCTGATGTTTGTACTTTATTAGCTGCTTAACCAATAATTTTGGCATGTAGGGCAAACGTACCCCTTGTTCTGTTTTATACAAATACACATTTATTCCAGGAACTGGACTGGCAACTTTGCATTGTGCCCTTTTATTAGCATTCCCCTGCATGTCTTGGATCTTTGCCAGATTTGCTTCAACCATTGAGCCCACTTGGCTCACCTCTGTTATCCCTTTTACCTTACTTTTCTTTTACTGCATTGGATATAGAGGAAATCCCCTCCTTGGCAGCTTTTTCTGATACATATTGTATAGCCTATCAAGCATGATGGCTATTTTCTGAAGACTAATTGAAATCTGCACTAAAAAGGTATCTTTATAAGTGGTCTTTAAGCATAGTTATCACATTCTGTGTTAATTTGTGTCTATACATTTTCTTTAAATTTGTTTTATAATGCTACTTACATTTTTTAACCTTTATGAATATTTATGAGATATAATAGTTTACAAAAACTGATACTTTCTGTATTTTAAGTCTGTACCTTTACATTGTCTGTTAGTGGCCTTAATTCCTGACTAATGTAAAGTGCACTGCAATCTGTAAATGTGCACTGTAATCTGTAAACTAAGTAACAAATCAAGCCTGCCCTGTTATGCCTTGAGTGCATTGAATAACTATCACTGCCTATTATTTAAATAATAAGCCTGTAAAAATATTTCTGTTACTTTACCCTTAACTAATGACTGAATAATTTAATAAGCCTATTACAAATAAGTCTGTTACTTTGCCCTTAACTATTGACTGAATAATGTGAAGTATCTTGAGATTTGACTGAAATGTACTATGCCGAACATAACAGAATATGAATGTCATATTCTGAAACTTGACTGATATTTACATTAACATCTATTGAACATTTAAAAATAGCTGTGTATATTCTGGAAACTAACTAAACTAAAAGAATATTTATTGCCAGTGTTAAATAAACACAGATAAAAGCATAACTGAAACTGGTACATGTCATATTCAATTGTCTGAAAACATGAGAATATTTTGACAGTGTTACCTGAACACAAATAAACTGGACTCCATCTAAACACAGATATATTGAAAACTACTACTGCTGTACAATTGTTACCATGAACTTGAAAACAAGAGAACATTGTCTGAAAACATACATACTTGCTTTAACTTTAATCAAACCTTGAAGAAATAACCAAAACACATAAATAGTTGTCATATTTTGCTCTGCATTGTTCCAGTCGCTGATGAAGTAAAGGAAGACCTGCTTTAATGTTGAAGTGTCATTTTTATAGTTAGGCTATTTAAACCTCTTCTTTTCATTTCTTGTGCAAGTTGGTTTGCCAAAGTTTTTGATTGTATTTAGCATCAGGTCCTTAAAATAACATTTGCATCTTTAACAATAATAACCTGATAGCATTGCTTATTGCCCTGACCTTATTTACATTTTTCTGCATGAAATGCAGCTTTAACATCTATAAACTGGCAGCATTACTTGTCATTACGACTTTATTTACATTTGTCTGCATAAAATAAACATTTGCTGCTAATAGGCTCTTACAAGTATGTAGACAAACTGATTTTTACATTAAATTTTAACACATTTAATTTTGACATAATGTAATTTCCCAAAATGGTACTGTCACACTGGGAATGCAACAATAATTATATTATTCTCTTCCCAGGCTGATTGGCTTCATTTAAAAAAATCCAATCTCCAAAGGCTTGCTACTTACTGCAATTACCTTTGACCTTTTAAACCCTGATAGCATGAAAACTATACTTGAGTCCTCTGGCAGAGTTCTGTTTGTAACTGAAACTGAAATCCCTGTATCAAGTAACACATTGTGCCACAATTTCTTTTTTGTGAGTAATAAAATATATGTTCTACTGTCCTTTTCAACCTGGAATAAAGTCAAATACACCAACTAATTTGGTGCTGAACTATCATAACCTTTATACATATTCTGAAAATCTAGTATGTCACTAACCTGACCTACAATATACTTTTGATTATCCTTTGGGCTCAAACTTTGTATATTACCTTTGTCATTTGTCTAGTCATTAGCCATAGTGGGCTGCCTTGCATTTGAAAAACTAGCAATATTTAAATCAGTTTACATGCAAAAAAAATTTAACTGCTAGGACTGGTGAATTCTGTTTTACTGCTGCAACATCAGTATTTACAGGGAAAAAAATTCATTACTGTCATCTGATGCTTGCAAAATATGTTTCTTTCTCACCACTAAATGGACAGCTTTTACTAAGGTCTTGGCTGTAGCAATTGCATTTAACTTGATAGTTGCAATAAGCTTCTGAACTTATTTTAAATGAAACTCAAAGTAATAATGTAACACTGTGCATTTTTGCACCTATATACAATCAGTATTAACTGTTGAACTTTTTACATTTTGTCTCGTGACCCTTAGATTTTAACATACTGTCCAGTGAGTGAAACTCCACCCACTGTCTCACCATATCTGTTTCTTTAGCTGACGTCATTTAACTTTCCATTAGTAATGAATGCTGCAAGAATGTCTTATTGCTGTCTACAATTTTTTCTGATAAATAGTAAACTGTAATGCATTAAATGGATAGCACTGTCTTTAATTCAGCTTACTTGGCTGGCTGTAATCTGAGCTGAGGTACTTGGCAAATTGCCATCTCCGTACGAAACAAATACAGTCTTACACTGATTACATAATGTACTCTTTTATACATAGGATCTGAATTTTTAACTATGCTGTCACTTAGCATTGACTTTCAATTTTACATTCTGTAAACTAGCAAACACTATTTTGTCTCTATTATGATATTGTTTATACACTTAACTAATGACTGCTAAACAAAACAATAATACAAAAAAAATTGCCAAACTGTAACTGCAAACCCTTTATTCTGCTAATTAATTTGACTGTTAGTTCTGATATACTTTACAAGACATAGATGCATACGGTTACACTTTTTTCTAACTGACCACATCCAATATGTCTTTCTGAGCACTTCAGCTGTGTCAGTTGAACTGGAGTTTATTCTATCTTTAACCCCTAAAACTGCATGCTTTTGTCATAACCAATTATTTAAAATCTTTACATTTGCACATATCTCTTTACTGAGGTCTAAACCAGTATATACAGAGCTGTTATACTTTAAATTGATAAATGTCATAATCTTTGACTTTTTAAATTCTGACAAGACTGCACTTGTATCTTTTCTATGTGCAACTGAAATTGATTTGTCTGTAAATAATGAAATAACATTAAACAATGGTAGATTAATGCTCTGGTCTTTACAGATAGCAATTGAATGTATTCTTGTAATTAGCACTGAAGTCTGTTCTTCAGTTACAAAATCTGCACTTTGATTCCTCATCTCTTTTTAGTGCAAACATTATACTTGAATCTGAAAATAAGAAACTAGATGAAGTAATGTGAACTTCAGACAGAATACTGCAACATACTTCTGTATTCTGAGTTGTATGTATTATATTCTGAACATTTGTATGTGAAACTATACTACAATTCAAATTATTATGTTGAATTGCATGGGCTGAAGCATGTACGTTTAAACTAGAGACCATACTGACTTCTGAGTCATTAGCTTGCTTCTGTGATTTAAACCTTTTGCGTTTAGACATATTTGACATTTTTGAACTAATAACCTTTAAATTTAAGAGAACATTTTTAAACTTAAACCAAAAATTTACTGACATTTTAACTGTAGCAATATTACTTGACATTTTTACATGCAAATAACTCTAACTGATTAATTTAAACTTTTTTGAGCTGGTAACTAAAAGGTGCATATAAAGTCTTACATACCATCATGTTCTTGGAAGAAATGTGAGACGCTGTCTGTAGCTTATAATTTTCCTTGCCTGTATGACATCACACTGGAAACATGAAAGTTTGCTGATATATCTCTTAACTGGGTAATGTCTTTTATGTTCTGAAGGAACACTGTTTTGATTTAATACTGGTTTGCTGAAGTTATGTGAGGCTTTTCTGAAGTATGCTGTGCCCATTTTTTGCAAGAAGTAATGCTGTCTTAATGAAAAACTTGTTATGCTATCACTGCTTTATTATGGAAAAAATACCAGTATGCTGCTGAAAAGTCTGTTATGAAACATTTACTGTCACTTTAAACTGTTAATGAAACTTTGAAATTATGTTGAATTGCAGTAAAATTGTACTGGAAAAAAATTACTTACTGCAGCTGTTTTTGTTGAAGTTTTTAGAACACACATAGTTGAATGAAATACGGAGTGCTGCACTTTAATGAAAACACTGTTATTTTATAGTCTGTAGAACACATGAAGTTGAACAAAACACTGCTATTCTGTAGATTCAGGTAGAACACACATACTGCAACCAAGTCTGGAAATTAGTAATACCTTCACTGAAAGGTTGGTGTGCTCATTGGAGTGCTTCTGTAGTACTTCTGATGTATAAATAGTTACTGTGAACTTAAGAAAATATGCCATACTGGAAACTGGATATGAAAAGGTTACAGTTGCTTGCTGGATTACAAGAAGTATATACCTCTCCCCAGACAGCAGGTCATGTTGGGCGCCATTGTAAAAAATGATAATACAGTACTGTACTGTAATTAGCTGAAAACACTGTATGCAACGAGACAGAGAAATGAAAGCCTTAATTACCCAAGCTTGCGCCGAATAGGTGTCAATCTCTCTCTTATGGACCAAGTCTTGTGCACTTTTTGGAATGAATTCTCCAAACACTAGTTCATTTAATAAGGCTTTATTATATGTTCACAATATCCGAATATTGTCTTCATTAACAGTACTGATAAACAATTCAAGTTGCTGCACATCATATTTTGATTGTCCTGAACAACATAAACTGACATAGTCTCTAGATGACCTGTTTTTTGTACTCAGGCTTGAGTGTTTGACATCTTCTCTGAAGTAATTTGTCAAATGCACTTACTAACTTTAACTGAACTGCTATCCTGAACACAACATATTATATTGCTTTAGTCTAGTAAATTTCCTTATTTACTTTTCTTTAACCTTGGTCTCAGGCTTTGTATGTGCTTCATTAAGGAACATTCTGTAACTGATCATTTCCTTTAGAAAAGAACATTCTGTCTGCACACTTTATGCTTATATTTTCCTCTTTAATAAACAGTCTTCCATGCTTGGTCAGCAAGGATATTTTCCTTTCTGTTTAACTGTTTTTTATGCATAAATGAAACACAATTTATTTTACCCTTTAGCCTGTCTAATGTCTAATAACTGGAAATCCCTAATCTAACAATATGTTTCATAGGAGAATGCAATGAAAAACAATATGAGTTGGAGAAAATGTGTGAGGAAAAACTCATTAATCATATTATTTGTTACATAGATTTATTATGTGTTAATTGAGACTTGAGACAATTCTAATAAGATATTTAAAAGAGGTATTAGGGATTACATGATTAGTGAGAGTGAGGCGGAAATTGAGTGACGTCATAGTGTGAGAGATGGTGTTCATATTATTGTTATAAAAGGAAGAAATATGGAGAATAAATCTGATTATAAGAAGAGTGCAGGGTCAGGCATTATCAGGTAGCTTAAGTGAGTAGGTAGGAAAGAGAAAGAGGTAGAGGAAAGGTCTGGAGAGGTTAAGTGGATAAGGTAGCTAGTGGGATAAACAAAAGAAAGGAGTGGAGTTGGAGGCTGGAGAGAGTTGTGAAGTATGATTTGGGTGAGTGAAGTATAGTGAGTAAGTTCAGCCAGGATTGACACAGTAGCAGGTCCAAGATTTTGTAAAGTATTAATTCAAGGAGCATTTAAAGGTGGGTAGGTTAGAAATAGTGCTGGTGGTTAGAAGTAAGGAGTTCCATTTTTGCTATTGAGTATGAGTATTGGAGTTGTCCATGGGATTTATTGGTTTATTTATGGAGATAAGTTGTTTGTCTTCTGCTCTGAAAGTTCTTCTAAGGAAATATATGCTGATCAAAGGAGTAAGAGGTGGGCAGGCTAATGGGTTGTGTATGATTTTAAGTATTTTTATAAGCTGAATATATGAGAGATGGAGTTTCAGCCAGATAATGGTATACAAAGCTTTACAGTGATGGATAAAGGAGAATGAATTAGTAGCAAACTTGACAATTTTATTATAGTAGCTTTCAAATTTGTTTTTTATAGAAGATTGTAAATTGGTTAGAATTGGTGGTCCATAGAGAAGGGAGGGCAGAAGGTAGATTTAGGCTAGAATAATTTTTGTGAGTGTGCTCAGAAAATGTTTGTTTCTAAATAGCATGCCTAGTTTTTGATGTTTTTTCTTGATATTGCTTTGGATATATATGTAAATTTTAAGATGATCATCTATTATGACTCCTAATAGTTTGGTATGGTGGACTAATTAAATTTCAATGCTATTTGCCAAAAGAATTTGTAAAGATGCTTTGTTACAGGTGTGAGTTTTGGGGGTAAAGAGGAGGAGTTTGGTTTTTGGGGGGTTAGTAGAGCTATGCTCTTGTTATCCAGGTTTCAATGGAGATGACATTTTTGTTGAGTGATTTTTTGAAGGTGAGTTAAGGTGTTTGAAGTGCAAAAGATGACAGAGTTATCTGCATATTGAATCAGGGTGCCTTCGCAAGAAGATGAATATAGCTTATTGATAACAATATTGAAGAGTAGACAGTCAAGAATGGATCCTTGTGGGACTTCTATGGAAGTGAGACGGTATGCAGAGATGGATCCTTGTCATTTTACAGCTTTTTGCCTGTTGCCAAGGCAGCTGGATAACCATTGAAAAGATGGAAATGATAGACCCAGTGTGGAAAGTTGATTAAGACGTTTAGTGTGAGAGACCATGTCAAAGGATTTTGATTGATCTGGAAATACTGTAGATACAATTTATTAGAGTAGCGAGCTGTATTGACCGTGTCTGTAAACGATAGTAATGTAGTGGAGGTGATGTGGTCTGGCCAAAATCCATGTTGTGTATTGGTGATTAGCTTATTTTGTAAGAGACAGTGGAGAAACTGTTGATGTATACATGTTTCAAGGATTTTAGAGAGGGGAGACAAGATGGTTATGGGACAGAAATTTATAATGTCAGTGGAATCGCTTCCTTTATGTAAGGGGATAATATGTGCCATTTTCATAAGTTAGGAACACAGGATTCTGTTATTGATCAATTAATAGGAATGCTGATTGGGTATGCTATTCCATTTGTAGTTAGATTTGGGTATTCTGGGTGAAGGTTGTCAGCTGAAGAGGATCAAGGTTTTAGTTTATGCAAAAGCTTTTTTATGAGCGTTATATAAACTGGTTGAAAAGTAAAGTGGGTGGAGTTGTATAAGCATGTATCAGAGAGGTTGCAGTTAGGTAAGTTTTATGAAGGAGATGTTTTAGGGTCTAAGGTAAGAAAGTTAGCTGCCTGGAAGGAGGTGTGTTAGGTGAGTAGGAAGTTAAGTTGGCTACGCATTGTATGAAGTATGTATTGAAATAGGTAGCTACTTGAAGAGGGGGAATGTCTGGGTATGGGCTGGAATCTTTTTTTTCTTTATCTGGATTGATGAGAGAGGATATGGAGGACCAGATGTTTTAGGGTTGTTTTTATTACTATCTTGCAGGTGAGTCTGATAAGATTTTTTATGTCTATTAACTATACCTCTCAACCTCTTAGTGCAAGAAATCTGGACAAAGTCTGACAAAATGGGGGAACAAAGTCCCAAAAATAGGGACATGTTTTAAATATTTCTCTTCTAAACTTATAAAGTTGCTAGAACAACAGGGTTTATTTTAACATACATTTTCTGAAGGATCTGAAGTCTGCAACTCAAATGTATGTCATTATTTAGTGATTTCCATCCTCAGAGCATTCCAGTCATTTGCCGCGAAACAACAAATTTATGAAGAAGAGACCAAAATTATGAGCCAAAATCTAGACATTCTGTGAAAATCTGTACAGTTGAGAGGTATGCTATTAACTTGTTTTTTGACTTGGTTTTAGTTGCATTTTTTTGTCATTTTTATTCTTTTGTCCACAGTGGAGTAAGCATCAGGAAAACAATCTGTACCTGCAGTGAGAGGAGGAAAGACAAGTCCTCATTATTTTAAAGACAATAAAACAAGCTGCTAGATTACTGTTAACATACACTAAAGTTAATTGCAACAGGCAGTATTACAGTGACTTTTGCTTGAAATGAGGCTATAGCAGCTGGAGAACAACTGAGATGAGGGGAGGGCCAATCAAGTACTTCAATGGAATGCAGTTACCCCCCCCCCCCCAGATGTTTTTCCAAGAAAAACAATCAATGAGGTAGAATGTTTATGGATAAAAAGGCAAGGGCTTTGAACTCTACATACTTGACATGAGTTATAGCATTTAATATTATTGCTATGGGCTTTTATTGGTTTTCTAGGGAAATTGTACACTGCTAGAGTAAAATATGCTTAAGTGTTAACTTAGCTTCACCTTAAGCAATAAAATGCCTGTGGATGTGGGTGGGGCTGGGGGTATCCCTCCAGCGGATTCAAAACTATAGTACAGTATAGTAGAGTAACAGTAATTAATTCTAATATGTCTTATGAACACAAGACCAGATAACTGTACCTTTTGAGCTAGAACTATATCTAGTTACATGGAAAATGTCATAATCAAAATATTTTACTTAGTATAACAAATACATATTTGTTTCAAAATCTCCATTTAAGGAAATGTGTGAATGAACACATATATTAAGTTAGATTGTAAAGACAAACAATAATACACTGTTATCACATTATACCTTCAGATATGCAAAACTATATTATTCTTTGTTCCACAAACATGCTTTCCTGACCACGTTTTTATTTCTAAAAGTATAAAAATGTCTGTTATGTTCTAAAATTATACCCATATGTGTTGGTCTGGTACACAAAAGGGAAAAAAATCACAACAGCCAGATCACTGCAAACAACTAACAAAAGATGTACATTTTCTGTAAGCATTCTATGTCCAATGAGGTTCTTTCTCAAACACATGAGGAAAAAAGAATTACCTTTGTCAGATTAAGCTGCTTTCCCTTCCTCTGAATAAAAGCTGTGGCATGTGGTCCACTAAAGAGATATGTTGTGGGATGTCAAAAATGAATAATCCAAGATGAATTATTTAAAGCTCATCTTAACTATTTCAGATTTTTATGTTAGATTTAACAGTGACAAGTAAGTCAGTACAGCAAAAGCAGTTAATAACTACAGTCCTGGATACTGCAACTGATAATCTGCATTTTAAAAAGAGTATAGTGGTGGTCTCATAGTTATATGAAGTTTGCTATAAAAAACAGAACTAAGCAAATCTCTTATCAAGAATCATTATAAAGATGTTATTACAATTTTACAAGAACTTGAAGTGACTGTACAAATTGTGCCATTAGTTTAATTTGGCATTACTGACACTGGCTCATAAATTTCAAATCTAACCCAGTAGGCAATCTTTATTATTACTGACAGTCATTTACAGATAGCGTTGAACTTACATGGATAAAGCTAAGGGAAGTCTTACTATGTTTTTTTTTCCTGATGTGGTTATTTTCTATTGACTCTGTTTCTGATCTGTAGAAGTCTGAATATTTTCATCTTACTTTATTTATTAACACAGAACTCCAGTGGACTGGATACATATGATATTATAGACCAAGGCTTTCTATATAACTTCATTTTTGAAATATGTGAAAAGAGAAATCAAAGATATATTTGGAGACTTACTGTAATGAAAAGTTGAAAAATAAAATTGCTTGAAAGTCACATTTTATTCTACTTACTCATGGAGAAACATTAAGAACTATAGTTTATCGATGAAAAAAAGATCAGTTAGTAAATATATATTAAAGAACAATGTGTGTCCGAGTTCTATCATATATATAACATGTTCTCCTAGCAGATGCAGCAATGTCAGTGACTTTACTTACTAATCAGGAGTTTAGACCAAAACATGTTGATAAATATTAGAATATGCCTTCAGTATGTGGCCCTTGGACTTAATCTGATTTTGTTATGTTTAATGTATGATAATTTAACCTCAGTAGTCCTTCTGCTGTTATTTATTTATTTTATTTATTTATTTGACACTTGTTTACCAGGAAAGTCTAACTGTGTGGAAATACTCATTTTCAGTAGAGGCCTTGGGAGAAAATTCCAATAGAGCACATAATACTCAAGTTCAGTAACGTAAAAATTCAGTTTATAAACATTTATAAAACAGATTGATGGGCATGGCAGTATAGTTGGCAGTAGTATCTCTTATGAGGTGAAGTTAGTTGTGTAGGGATAGTATACAGATGTTATTGTAGGGCAATGATTAGGTAAGGAGGCTGAAAAGAAAGAGGGGGGATAGCAAGAGCGGGTTTGAAATGGAGCACCTAGAACAGACAATGGAATACAGAAGTGTTTTCAGCAGCTCTTAAATTTGGTCACATTAGTTGCTTTGAACAGCTGTTCCCATTACATCCTTTATGAACACCTCAGCTGTGACCTCTGAGATGTTCAGCTTTTACAGTTCTGGGGCATCATAAAAAAATACAGGAAGTCATATGTATCTAGTTGTTTTGCATACAGTCTTTGTTAAACAGTGGAATGAGAAAGATATGTTGATGGCTAGTGTACACTTTTCAGTAATTTATAGTAGTGACTGCACTCAACAGTGTGCTGTAGCTGTCTTAAAATATATCTAGATCTATTTATATATTCAAAGGCTCATCTTCAAAAAAAAAAAGAATATGATAATATATTTTATATGGCAAGCATTTCAAAGCAATGTGAGACATCCTGGTGCATGATGTGTCTATTTGCATGGTCTGTTGTACAGATTTTCCACTTATGAGATAATCTAACCTCCAAAAAACTATTATATTAAAAACTTCAGGAACTGATATGCTATGCCTGAAAAAGCAGTTAAAGAACCAGAGTAACATGTGAGGAGCACAAAGCACAAAATAAAGATAATGTTAGCATTGCTCCCTATATGACTGCTCAGTAATTAGGTTATTTAATGTACACATCATTAATCTGAATTATCCCTCTTCTGAGTTTTTCACTTATTTCTCACATATTCAAGAGATAACAATGCAACTTTTCTTACCTCCTCATTACATTTCATCACATGTGTAAAAACACAAATTATTATTTCAAGTACGACTCTTAATATTGTGTGCCTCCAGAATGCTGACTTCTGTTGATGTTATCCTTCAGAGGAGATGACTGTAATGAGTATGAATATGACTATGAATATGAATTAATACTGAGCTCCAACAAAGAAATAGCTGCTTTTACATTGTAATATTCAAAAATGGCCAAGCTTCTCTATGCATTGCTATATATGAACAATAAAAAAAACCTTTATGATGTTGCATCTGCTTTATAAGCACATGAAGCATTCTGTCTTATATGCTCCTCCCCTTTTCTAGATTCAAGCGTATGTTTTCCATGCGGAGAGAATCAATGGTCTCCTAAGGGAAGCGACACGTGTTTTGAAAGCACAATTATTTTCCTTGAGTGGACAGATGCCTTTGCTATCATACTGATGGTCTGTGATGTTCTGGGGATTTTAATAACAATAGGAATTGCAATCATTTTCACACTAAATATGAAGACGCCAGTTGTTAAAGCTGCAGGAGGTATCATTAGCTATATTACACTGAGCTCGCTGCTATTTGGATTTATCAGCATTATGTTTTTTATTGGAGAACCGTCAGATGGAAAATGCCAGATCAGACAAATTATTTTTGGTATAAGCTTCACTGTCTGTATTGCATGTGCTTTGGTAAAATCTTTTAGGATCTTTTTGGCTTTTACATTTGATCCTATTATCAGAGATTGCTTGAAGTTGTTTTACAAGCCAGCTGTGATAATACTGGCCTGTACTGCTGTGCAAGTTTTGATCTGTCTCTTATGGATTACTATAAGTGCACCCCAGTTTCATAAGAATTACTCTGTTTCAAAACAAGTATTACTTGAATGTGAAGAAGGTTCATTCATAGCCTTCAGTGGGATGATAGGGTACATAGGCATTCTTTCATTTATTTGCTTTATATTTGCTTTTAAAGGGAGAAAGTTGCCAGATAATTATAATGAAGCTAAATATATTACATTTGGTGTACTGATTTACTACATTTCATGGTTTACATTTGTTCCTGTATATACAACTACAACTGGTAAATACTTACCTGGAATTGAAGCACTTGCAATTCTGTCATCCAACTATGGCATTCTGATTTGTCATTTCTTTCCAAAATGTTATACTATATTATTTGAAAAAGAAAACAATACCACAAACTCAGTTTTGTCAAATGTTTTTACATATGCAAAGGACTCCGTGAGTGCTGCAATTGCTAAGGGCCCAGTTGTACACAACACTATCACACTCAATTAAATTTTTACAACCCATGATGTTACAAAGTTGTTTTATGTTGGAAAACAGGACTGTAAATTTGAGCAGAAATATTGAGAGACTCTGTTTCCACAACAAAATTTAAGATGTCGATATTTTAAAAGAAATAACTGTAAACAGTTATCAGCAATACAGCATATACAGAAAGGAAATGTGAATATATGAGTTATGGGCTGTAAATTTAGTTGGGAAATTTAAAAAAAAGTTTTATTATATAACAAGTGAACAAAATAAGTCAGCTAACTATTGCCCATTTCAATGTTAATCAGATTTATGAAGTGTTTTTAAAATTCATTTCCTTGGCAAGTTATTAAATGCTTATCCAAATTAAGACTTAGAATTTCCTTACAGATTGAAATCATAGAGGACTGTGAAATCTGCCCTGTCCTGTTGTACTCTTATTGAAATTACATCCCTGTGCAGGATTAAATATCTCTTTACAAAACTGGTGTTATAGATCATAGAAAGGCTTTTAACATGGTTCACCATGTATGCCGCCATTGTGTATTACAACTTCCAGACCTTCTATATTTTGCTTTTCCCTAACACTATTTGCATAAATGGTAAGCTGCAGATGTTTAAGTTGCTTGTCACTTAGATCAAAGTATACATTGGCTAGTCTTGTCAGACCACAGTTCTTCTCTTTATTCAAAAAATCGTACAACCTATGGTGTGTTATACAAGATGTCCATTATATGCAGATGGTCTAGAGCAGGGATTGCATTAACGTTCATAAAATGAAAAAGTCACATCTAAATCCATAAGAACACTGATATATTAACATGATGACTACAGTGATTTGTATTATAGTTGTTTTACCCAAATATGAAAGTTGTTCTACTCATTGCAACTTTTTCTCTCATTTGAAGTTATCTTGTATGTTTACGTCTATTGCCTTGTTTAATGGTTGTTTAAATAGTTTAGCTACTTGAATAGTTGTTTTTACATATTTGTCTCTGTTTCACATCCCATCAATATAATTACATTTTTTCTTTCTCTTTGTTCTATCCTCTGTTGTTTTACTCCCAGCAAGTACCCTTTTTTACCCACCATTCCTGCTACCGCCTTACACCTTTACTCATTTCCTTACTGTTACTTTCAAACTCTATTAGTCATGATTTATAGTTATAGTTTTACTATAATTATATTGTTTGAACATTCTAGTATTCTTATTTATTGTAAATAATATAAATAGTGTGGCTTTGTTTTATTTCTACAATCCTTGTACTTGATGAAATCATAGCCTTGCCTGAAAAGGTATTTGAACCAGAGCACCTGATTGTTCAATAAATGTATTAATACATAATAAACAAATAAACTATCACATAAATATGTACTGTAATGATTTTATTCTATTACTATGAATTGGTGTTTTTTTTTCAGTTCTCCACCAAAAATGCACCTGTACCTATTTGGACAACCTGGTCAATAAAATAAAAATAAAATAAAAAAGGTACTGTATGTATACTTACCCATGTATTGGTCATCTCACTTCTGATTAATTTGCAAGCACTCATTTTTATCCCCTTGAGTCATAAAAAATAAAAAAAAATGATGATGTTCTTTGGCTCCACTGAATATTCTTTTGAAGTCTTTAAGACCAGTAGAGCTCTAGTATATGTCATCTTTCATTTCCTTAGCCAGCATGCTAGGTGCATAACTGGTACTCTAGATCCTTACACATGTTATTTTTTGCTGTCTAAAAACATTTTCCTAAAGTCTATTGATATGGTCAGACCATACCTAATAAAAATAAACATGGCTGAACTTTTGCTGCGTAAAGTGCCTATTTACCTAAATGCAAGTAAGATGTTCGTACCTTCTGTCACACTGTGTATGTGTTACCACAGCAGGGTCCTGGAATGGCATCTACCATACAGTTCAAAAGTTTCCCGTGAATTGACATTAAAATAATTGTCAGTGTTGTCTGTAAATTACTTCATGTTATTGAGAAAACCAAAAGTGAAATGTGATATTTTTGCAGAGTTTCTTATAGTTATGTGTTAGTTATCCTGTTTTCAACCTTTAGTCCTTTTCACTATTTGTATAATCTGTCTTCCTGAAATGACCTAATTAATGAAAAATACGGTTTGTCAAAAACTTTTTCCAGCACAATGCTCCTGAACCTGGAGTGTTCATTTCCTGTTGATTAGATACACTGTCTGCTTTCTGTAGTTTAAATCATTCTAAAATTGTGTTTTATCAGCTGCATACATGCGGCTGTTTTCTGAAGACTAACAGGGGCACTTGCATCCCCATGTTCATACACAGTATAGTTATTGCAGAGTTCAATATATTGTGTTTTAGACCCTTGCACTGCTTCCAAGAATATAGTTGCATGCTGCTTTGAACATTTCCTTAAATGT
Source organism: Protopterus annectens (assembly GCF_019279795.1). NCBI lineage: Eukaryota > Metazoa > Chordata > Ceratodontiformes > Protopteridae > Protopterus > Protopterus annectens. The sequence goes on from NC_056725.1 coordinate 844,883,908, forward strand.
TAATTACTCCTGAAAAATTAACTGGAGGAGTTAGCATGAAAATATGCACATAGTATTATGTATTATTACATTCCCTACTCTAGTATTCCACGGTGGTACAGTGGTAGTGTTATTACCTCACAGCAAGAGGTTCTCCCGTTCAATTCTTGGCTTGGCTTGGGAGTGCCTTCTGTGTGGAGTCTGCATGTCCTCCCCATGGTTGGGTAGCGTTCGAAAGAAATGCGTGCGTAAATGGGCATGCCTTCATTGAAGGTTGGGCATCGAGCTGGCACCTCGGCGTTTTGTAAAAATCTACGGCCAATCATTAGCGGACCGGAGTTCTGCTGTGGCAACCCCTTACTGGGAAAAAGCCAAAAGACAAACAACTTTCCCTACTGTAGTATTCTGGCAGTTATGCTGTGGCAGATTGTCCTGGAAGAATTAAAGAAAAGGTAAGGACACACACAATCATCACAATTCCAATAACATGGGGGACAAAATGTTTGCCTATATTTCCATTAACAATACTTTTAACTGAAACTTGGCTAACATGTCCACACAAAGCCCATGTATAATGAACAAACATGTTGTTAAGTCTATCAATTTATCAAAAGGTTCATTAAAAAAAAATTTAAAACAGCAGGAACTATTACAGAGTATTTCAATATACAAGAAAATGTTATAAACTGACCTATGTAAGCTTACCTGGAAGATGCCCCTGGGACATATTTGTCCTCCCAGAAACATCAGCATCAACAGCAATGACAAGCAGAAAGGCACCATGGCGCCTGAATGCTTGAACAATTTCACCATTTTCTGACTCACTGAAAGTGGGTTTATGTGTATTGGTACACTTGTGTGCCATACTCTTATGTGCCATAAAACCAAGAAGGATACAACACATAAATATCACATAAAATTTAATTCCTGCTTATATACACATATATATTTTCAACATAGGTTCATAGGTAGGTACTGGGCTATCTGCCCGAAGGCATATATTAGCCCAGCCACATTGTGTGGTATTCACTGCCCCTTTGGTTAGTTCCCTAGGCCCTTGATCTAGCAGCTAGTACCCTTGGCCCCTATCTAGTAGAGCTGTTGGTATAATCCCTGGTGTGAACTTTCTGTTACCCATCCACTCTTCAAGGTTCCTCTTGAAGAGTGATAGTGAGGGTCTCTGTCTTATGTAGATCGGGACCTTGTTCCATAGCAAAGGAAGTCTTTGCGAAGGGAATCTATCCCTCCAGCATGTTCTATTCATTGTTGTGCTGAGGTTTATATCCCTAGAGCGTGTAGCTCGAGTGGATTTGGTTTTGCTCAGATGGAGCATGTTCAATAGTTCTGGGTTGGACATGGCTCTGTATGTTAGACAGAGATTGCCTCTGAAAAGGCGGTATGCAACAGAGAAAAGCCTTAGTTTTTTTCAATTGTGCTGCATAGGACAACTGTTTGAGGCCAGTAATCCTCTTAGTGAGGTACCTCTGTGGTCTCTCCAGCTGCTGGAGATGCCTAGCCAGGTACATACCAATTGGTGCATTGTACTCAATAATGGGTCTGATGAGGGAAGAGTAGAGGGGCACCATTACATCCTTAGATCATGATGTGAACCCTTTTGTGATCAGATGGGTCACATAGAAGGATTTTCTAACCACCTTGGCAACATGGTTATCAAAGGAAAGCTGACTATCAACTTGGGTCCCTAGATCCCTTATTACTACTTCAGATTTCAGGGAGTTACCTCCTATGTGGTAGTTCGCGGGTACTCTGTTTTTTTTCCAAAGGGAATTACTATGCATTTTTTAGCATTTAGCTTGAGACCATGGCTTTGACACCATGCATCAGTCTCATTAAGGCCCTTCTGGAGGATATCCATGTCGGCCGGAGACTCTATTATAGCACCCAGTTTGCAGTCGTCCACAAACTTGGTCAGCCACAGCCCTTCAGTGCTTGCCTGTACTTCTGAGAAGTATATGCCAAACAGGAGGGGCCCCAGGACAAAGCCCTGAGGCACACTGCTCATTACTGGTCTGGATTCGGACATAGATCCAGCTACTCTTACTTTGTGGGATCTGTCTGAGAGCCAATTTGCGATCCATCTTGTGATGTAAGGGTTTATGACCAGGTTGGTGAGTTTATCAATAATACCCGAATGGGGAATGGTGTCAAATGCTTTAGCAAGGTCAAGGTAAGCCATGTGTACCTCCTTTCCCTTATCTATAGCCTGAGTAACTGTCTCAAAGAAGTCCACCAGGTTCAGGAGGCATGATCTGCCCTTGACGAAGCCGAACTGTGTGGGGTCAAGTGTTTGGAGGTTCCCAATCTCTCCATTTAGGAGTTCCATAATGATTCGCTCCATTGCCTTACAGATCAGACTGGTCAGACTTATTGGTCGGTAGTTCCCAGGGTCAGTTCTGGGCCCACCCTTGTGCAGTGGAACCACCGTTGCTGTGCGCCATTCTATGGGCACATATCCTGTCGAGAGGCTGAGACTGAACAGGTTATTCAGATGCTGGGTTAATTCATTTTGGAGCTCACGTATGACACAGCCCGGGACACCATCTGGTCCCATGGAGGCAGTGTTTTTAGCTTTAGATAGAGCCTTATTAACCAATGTATCACTAATAATTGGAGTTACACAATCCCCTGGAATAGTAATAGGCCCTGTAGGTGGTGAGGGGGGGGAGAAATTTGCACTGAACCTGTCAGCCAAGATGTTGGCAATGTCAGTGGGGTCACTATATTTTGTTCCATTTTGTACTAGCTCAGAACAGACCTGAGCATTGCTATTTAGGTGTTTGACGTAACTGTAGAAGGCCTTATGGTTATCCTTGACATCTTTGGCAACTTTCTTTTCGAAATTGGCTTTAGTTGACTTGATGAGGGCCCTCAATTTCTTATTAATGCTGATCAGGGATGATTTTTCTACTTGAGATTTGGCCTTTTTTTTGTATAAGTCTCCTCCTTTTATTGTAAAGTTTGCTTATAGCTGGGATCCACCAGACTGGTTTCTTCTTGCTTGAGGAAGGAGTCTTGGTTTTATTTGGGATAGCACGGTCCATGCAATCCTGAAGATGTATATAAAGTGCCTTGGTGTAGGATTCTGCATCCTGGATATCATTATCCTTCTGCAAGGGAATAGTGAAGCTCTCCACTTCTGATGCAAGTAGCCTGAAGTCTGCTTTGGAAAGGTTTTTTATGATGGTTTCTTTGACTGGGGGAGGTGGAGGGGTGAGGATGTCTAGGGTTATCAGCTTGTGGTCTGATCTGACCAGAGAGGGAGTGACAACGGGTGTGGTACAATGTGCACCCATATTTGTGATGACTAAATCCAATATGTTGTCCCCTCTAGTGGGAGAACAAACCAGTTGTTCAAGGGCATTTAAATTTATAAATTCTACGAACCGTTGGGCATAGGAGTTAGAACTTTGGTAGTTCGCCCAGTCTATACCAGGGTAGTTGAAATCACCCAAAATTATGGTGTTGGTTAGGACCTTTATATTTTCCAATGCCTCAAGGAATGCTGAGTGAGCATCTTGTGACATTAACCACTGAAGACACACAGTTCATTTATCAAAATTTAAGGTCATGTGGTTGTACCATATCACACTCACACATAAACCAATCTGTTTGATCCAAAACAAGGAATAACAACCAAAACAACTGCCAAATGACATTTTGTATGAACCAAGGAATAATTTCACAAAATGTGTACACATGTACATCAGAAAAGTCAATTTTACATCATTGCTAGTTACTTCTCTCTGAGTCCAGCACTCACCTAGAGGAGTCATACCTTTCAACCATACCGAATTTCTTGGTTTTTCCCAGTTTTGAGGTCCAAATAATGGGGTGCAACGATTCCCGAGTGGCACCCCTAATTTCTGATTTTCCCGGCTCTTTTTTAAATTGTCGGCCTTTGACCTAACATCATCATTTGCGCGATGATGTCAGCTCTGTGAATAGCCTGCCAGCCTGTCAGAATTGAGCTTGAGGACATGCTGCAAGCATTTGTGGCTGCTCCACGAGGCAATAAAGAGAAGAACTGGCTGCAAGCCTGCAAGGGATGCCGCTCGCAAGGCTGCTCCATGCTCCAGGGATGTTTTTGTATGGTTCATTCATAATTTTTATTTATGTACACAAGGAAAATGACAGATGGGTTGTATGTAGATACTAAAGGACTAGGAGTTGAAATTATTTACAAGTTATCCATTTTGTAAGTTTGCGCAAAAAGGACTGTCTCTTCAAATACAGTTACTTGTTTCTTTCTCCTTTGAAGATTGCTTGCTAACTGATGATAGTTACCTCATCCATGGTTATGTTTCTTGAATGCTGTTACGGGTGTGTTGTCTGAGATGTAGATTTAAAATGAGTTCTTTCAGGTGAAGCGCTGAAATTTCAGAATTAGGCGATCCCTTTCATGTATTTTTAAAGTTACTAGTATCTACTACAAAGCACAAATGACAAATTTTATGATTATGATTTTTTTTGAAGATATGCAACTTTTCTTGGCAAAGAGGGTATATATAAATCTGACCTTAAGCATACAGCAATCTATTACTGATACAAGTAGGCCCCCCCCAGATTTTTGTTTTAATTCTTTTTTTTAAAGAAAGATTACTATATCTCTTAGTTTGATACTGAAGTAAGAAGAGACAAATTCTAGACAGAGCGGAATGAAATGTCTGCTTTTTTTCAAAACAGCTTACTCAGATGTTTACCCTATCAATGTTAAATAATGGCAGGTTAGAGCCATTTGGGAGGTTTAAAATATAGTAAAATAAAATTAAACTTAAAAGCAAGCTAGTGCAGTTTGGAATGACAGTTTAAATTACTGTTTATGTGAGGAATCCCTGATCTGGTGCAGCTGATACCAGAGATGCTGATAACTTACAGCAAAAACTGTCTTAAGAATACTTTCTAAGATGATGTGAGCAAATTGGTCAAAATTCCTTCATCTAGGACACAGAACCTATCAGACTGAGCAGTTTTAGTCATCAGAAGTCTTGCAGAGTTCCTACAACTTTTCAGAACGTCAATTTTTTTTTTTTGGAAAAATGAAAGTCAAAGTTACTGCCTTTTCTTGCCTTCTGTTGTACATTCCAGTTAAAGTTTCTAAGATGAAAGTTGTTACCATTAAATAAAAAGATTAGCCATACAGTTCTTTCAAGTTTCAAAACAATCAAAATAAGTGCCTTGCCAGCCTTTTGTTTCTAATTTATATCTGAAATATAGTGTTAGAAATGCTGAATATATTACTTGCAATCTGTCCTTCAGCATCCACACCAAACAACTGAAAGTCAAGTTTAAAGCTTGTTTATCAAGAAGGCACATTTTTTCTGAAAACAAATTTAAGCACTTTGCCACTGGCAGTTATTAGCGTAGTCATGTGATTGGTCATGTAGAGAGCGATAACAGCCCTCTCAATGAAGTGATCGAAACTGACTGTCTCGCCTACACCACAGAATAAACATGCCCGCAAATAGCATCAGACATTCATGTTCCCTTTGAAACCATTGTGAATGTAAAACTTTTGACTTCATGTAGTAAATGTAAACATAGTGTAGGCACTACCTCAGTGTTAGTTGCTAATGGATTGCAACTGTGAATAATTAGTGGTAGGGAGAAGGAAGACACAACAGCAATTCAGACTACCTTAACTGCAGCGTCACCCAGGATACACTTACAAAGAGTCAGTAAGCTTTTAAGTAGAAGTGAACAGCACACATTTCTAATTTTTGTTCATAAATAACCAAACACTCCTGCCTTTGCTGAAGCATTTTGCATTTTAGTGTCATGTAATTGTATTATACATTTTAAGGACAATGATACAAAATGCTGTATAACTGCATGCCTGAGAGTACAGCACAGATAATGGATGAATGAGCACAATGCAAAGAGAATACAGCTTCATTTGTGCAAACAATATTCATAACTGCTTGTGTGATCATTCATTGCACTAAATATGTAACAACACAAGTACAAGCAAGTGAGGGTATATAAGTGTATATGTCTTCTTAATGTTGTGGAGGAAATGGGACTTGCTTGTATGCACAATGATTTGCATTCCTCCTGCAAAGCTGTTTCTGTGGCAAAAACATGTAAGACACCCTCAGTTTGTTTTGTAGTTTCATTACTCTGACAGTTCAAATCCAGACTTGTGTAAAAATCTGTGAGGTGTGTTATAAGGTATTTGTAATGTTCTTTCTGTTTACTTTTATAATTTTTTAGTTATTCTTTTGTTAATACTATTTGCACGATGCAAGGCTTAGCGTAAATATGGTGAAAAGGCAAAATAATTAAAATTTATGTAAGTTAGTTCTATGATAAAGACAGCATAAATTACAAGTGTGTGTGTAGCACATCTGTTAAACACTATGAATCACATTGCACATGGTATATGTTGATCAAGGATCAAGTCCCACATCTTTCTTTTATTGATAAAAAGTAATAAATATTTTATAAATATTTTTTACAATAATAATCCATGTTAGACTCTGCTAATCTTGTCTGCATGTTGTTCACCAATGCCCAAACATAGTATAATGGCCCAGACAGCAAGCAGGCATTGTCAATTCCAAAAAGGATACATTGTTGCATCTTTTGCATTCCAAAAATAGGACCACTACTCTCAGCTGAAGGCGGCTCTTACCAAAATGTAAAGGAGTAAACTCGAGAAGTAGTAAGAGACACCAACACGATTCAAATTGTTAACTGTTGTCAAAGTCCAAAAGCAAGACACCATATAGGTCCAAAAAACCACTTTAATAGAAAATATGGATAAGCGCTTTCGCGTAGTGCAGAGCTACGCTTCATCATTTTGCATTCCATCGTGCAAACACGCTAAGCAGCGTTGCAAAATTGTGAGCAAGCTTTCACAACACCTACAGGTCCAGAACATCTGCAAACACCAAACAGACACTTATCATTTTCACAATGGATGTATTCAATCATTTGCAGTTTGCCACCGCACAAAAAGGCTAAGCAGCACGACATGACGGACAGAGAACATGCATAGTAATGAATGTGAAAATATACAGCTGCTGCCTAGTTATTCCTGTAGTAGCAGGTGTAATTTAAGGGCTACAATACAGTTGATCCTGTGTTCTAATACAGCAAAGTCCAAAGTTTTATTACAGCTGTTCCAGTTTACTTTTTAGAAAAATAACATTAGAAAAGTAATTACACATAGAAATAACTATCTATAAATCAACGGTGGTGCAGCAGTAGCATTGTTGCCTCACAGCAAGAGGTTCTCCCATTCGATTCTCAGCTAGTGTGCAGGGAGTGCCTTCTGTGTGGAGTCTGCATGTCCTCCCCGCGGGTCGAGTGGCGTTCCGAAAGATATGCGTGAATGGGTGTGCCTTCATTGAAGGGTGGGCATCGAGCTGGCAACTTGGCACCATGAAAATCTACTGCCAATCATTAGCAGACCGGAGCTACGCTGTGGCGACCCCTAACCAAGAAAAGCTGAAAGACAACAACAGCAACAGCAGGTGCATTGAGCATGCACAGGATATCAGATATATAATACATGTGTAACTATGGGTATTAGTAGAATTATGGTTGCACAATGAAACATTTATTTTCTGAAATTTCATGTCACACACATACATGGTTAAACACTCAACTCTTTAATGTGTGTGTGTGTGTGTGTGTGTGTATATTATATATATATATATATATATATATGGGTCTACTTCATTTGATCGAAAGACCATTTTACCTAAACCCTTTTGATCAAAATTTAATTTGATCGAAAACCAGTATTCAAGGCAAATAACAGGGATTTGTCCCCCTCCCTAATGTCGTGCGACCCTGGAGTTGGTATATATAGTTATGGGGTGAGATACAAAGCCCCCCACCTATTATCATTTAAAATCTGTACTTTTTGTTTTATTTTCTTCTTTTAAAGGAAACTAGGTGGGGGGGGTTTCACCTCCTCACACACCCCCAATTATATATACCAACTCCAGGGTTGCATGACATTGGAGAGGGGGACAAATCCCAGTTTTATGCCTTGAATACTGGTTTTTGATCAAATGAAATTTCAATCAAATGGGTTTAGGTCAAATGGTCTTTCGATCAAATGAAGTAGACCCATATATATATATATATATATATATATATATATATATATATATATATATATATATACACATATATAACTAATAAGCAGGTCTGACAAGCAAGGTCTCAGCTGCAATGAACACTCTGTATAATAATGACTATAACAAATACACTTGTAGCTCAGCCTTTCCTCTGGCAACTGGTGTCAGATAACGCTCACAATACAGGTGAGCCAGGGCTCTAATCTAGCACACCCCAATTTTATTAATGCCTGTCCACTTAATTAGGAAAAATAAAGAATAATATAAACATAATTGTAAATAACAATAGCTATGTATAGCACTGGAGCTCATATGAATTATATCAGTGACTGAGTGTATACTGACAATTATGTTTCTGTAATTAAAATTGTATTTCTGGCCTTGGATGGAATCCATACATTCATACTTCAATGATAGTCATATATACATGAATATATAAACCAGGACCTTGTCAGGTCACATATATAAATGGTTAATGCCTCACTCTGTCATATGTGTGTATAAATGTAAATATATATATAAATATATATATATAGCGAGAGAGAATGTCTGACAAGTGCTTCTTCTATGGCAAGCATGAAAAAAACACCTACGTTGAAGAATATGTTTTGTCTTTTTCCATAGGCTTGAATCCCACATTGTACAAATTACTTTTTTCACCATGAAAATACACCAAAAATTGTGTCAGGGCATAACATTTATACACCCAAAAAGTGTCTGCAAAGTTAAAGCAAGTAACAGTTGCAGCAGCAAAGAACCCATAAAGTAGTGGCAGCTGCCACCTCCCCCTTACTATTTCATATACTGCCTTCTACTCTGCTTGGCACTATTGCTCTCCTCTTAACATCGAGCAAACAGGTTGCCGCGGTTGTTCAGGTTTGTGCACTAGCTGTAAAATGCAATATCTCAAACTGGCAGAAAAACACTGAAACTGTTGCTGTTTGATTTGCATGGACATGGCAGGAGCTAGAAGGGAAGGTGCCCAATTTACGGCAAAAGATAAGGTGTAGAGGAGTTCAGAATATTCACTGGACTCCTTGTAAACTGCCACAGCTGTAGGCTACTGCAAGAGGACTATACCAGGTTTCAGTATAAATCAGAGGCTTAGAATAGTCTGGCCAAGGCTGCCTCAAGTGCAATTGGCATTCCACCCACTGGAGAGCAATGCAGGCACCACTATAACAACATGATAAAGCACAGGCAGGAATAATTCAACCAGTGGCTTGATGAGTTTAGGACTGTTGGCATCCCACAGCTGTGTAAGTATACAGATAAAGATACTCTAAATTAGATACAAAGCTAGATATAACCAAGACTGGTATACATAATGTTCTTCCCTTTTTCTCACCTTCTTCTTTTACAGCCACTGGAGAGATAGCAGTGAACAGGGATGCCCATGCAGAGCATTTGGAAAAACTGAAAGAAGCAAGGGGTACGTATGCAGCACAAACTATATTAGTTATCTATGACAACCACTTTGACTGTCATGCCATGTTCCTAGTGTATGCTGCTGCATGTAACTCCTGCCCAGCATTTTATGTGGGAAAAACTATCAGAAAATTATCTGATAGAGTAAAGGAACATTTATCTGCCATCAGACGAAAAGACGACAGTAATGCGCTAGGTAAGCACAGTGCAATATGCACAAACTTCAATGGGTTTAAATTCATAGTACTGGAACAAGTTGGACAGTTTTTTGGAGACTCTGAAACTCTGTTAGAGTTAAAAGAACTGAGGTGGCAGTTACTTTTAAACTCGGACACTCATCCAGGACTTAATGACTCTCTGAACATTAAATGTGCTTTAAGATGGGCAAATTAACATGTACTGACTGTTTGTTTTCACTACACAAGTTCTTAAACAGTGATAGAACATAAGCAATGGTTCCACTACTATTACAGGGTCAGTCCTATGATTTTCCAGCTTCTAGTTTAATTGGAAATATAACTATCAGTTAAATGTAAACACAATAACATCGTAAAAAAACAATGGTATTAAGTATTTGTTCAACTCACTCTTAGTTAGTTTCAAAAGTTGTTATAACACACACATCACAATTACTATTGGTAAGAATTGAAAACATTTTCATTGGCCCTTGTATTAACATGAGGACATAATCATTGGTTTGAATTCTTCTTTTGTATTGTGAAAAGAAATCTTTGGCCATTGGCCACTAATCACATCATATGCAAATTATGTATTCCTGTATACAGCATATTTATAGAGCATGGCTATATACTTTTTTCAGTTCTGATGAAGTTCCTAACAACAATAAAGGAATGAAAGCGCTAGACAACAGTTCGGCCTCAGCTGTGTTTTTTCTCCATGCGTAATTTTATTAGTTACAAAGTTTTAATTGTTTATTTATATTAGTTATCTAAAATATTGCTCTTGTATACATTTTTAGCAAATTAAGCATGCATATCTTAACTGTGAAATCAAGCATGCATGCTTCATTCTGTAGCTCACATCAACTATAGTGGCAATTGTAATACTGTATACAGTTTAAAATCCCATGGTAACAAATATATTATAAAATAATTTAACAATATTACATAATAATTTCAACAAAACTGGCATACATGCCATGCTTTTAACTTAGTCTGTATTACCTGATCAAGCATATGTGCAATATATGCATATTGTAAGGATTACTTGGGACAATCATTAGTCATAGTTTGCAGTTGTTAAAAAGTGCACTTAATGTAAAAGTAAAATTATTATTTATATCATACTATTGTATTAATTATCTTCTTCTTTTTTTGTCTCTTACCCCACCCCTTATCTCTCTTTTTTTATTTTTTTATATGTGGTCACAACATTCTGATGTCATCAATTTCTGACAGCTCACAAAATGATTTACAGCACAGGGAGGTAGGCCAACCAGTGTAGCTCAACCTACACCCCCTCCAATGCCTGCTGCACTGACGCCCAGCATCTCTGTGACCCAACTAGGCAGTACTGCCTCTGCAGCCCCTGCACTACCTAGGCCCTCCACATCAGGTAACATTACCCCAGCAGCTGGTGCAGTTGTACTCTCTGGGAATATTGTTGGAGGTGGTGATTTTGTCCCTTGCCAGGAGATGCCAGACATGGTGCATGAGGTCAGGGAAAGTACCATTGTTGCACACCTCAGCAAAATAGAGAAGATGCTTGCTGGAATGCTGGCCAAAAGAAAACATTAAGCACTCCAACAGCAAGCTGAGGAGGGAGATGGTGATGGCAGTTCATAGGATGAAGACTAGATTTTCACTGGCCCACTGTTTGACGGGCATGGGCATGTGATGTCCCCTCCCTATCCCCAATCATGGTGTCCCCCAACCTGTTGTGTCCCTCACCATCCCTGTCTGTTGTCTTGTTTGTTCTGCTTGTCTGCAACTGCTTCCTCAGCTGCCTTACTTACCTGACCCTGACATACCTACGTCCCTTACCCAAACAAAAAGTAAAAAGAAGCAAAAACACAAAAATGAGCACCTGACCCCCCCCAAAAAAATATATATTGCCCCATACATAGCTCTCCACTTCGCACATGTGTCTTCTCGACACACTTGTTTTCATCCAGTTGGCTACACAACATTACTGCAGTGTAGTCATCCATCATTGTTGAAGTGACAGTCCAAGTTCATCCTATATTCTATCCATGTTCATTTTACATTATTGAAGTTGATAGCTGTGGTTCTTGTTAATTCCCTCCTGCAAATTCCTATATTGTTTCTCTTTTGTTTTTGGCCAAGCTTCACCAATTTCCTATCTACCCTATTTTCACTCCTTTAATCTGATCAATAAATTGAATTGTACACCACACACATAAATAAAAAATCAGTAATGAAGCCCATCACTTTTTGTCCTCTGTGTTTGCATGGAGTTTGGCATTGTGCACCAATGCTGAGCTATGGTGAATGGCTCTTCATGTCCTATGGCATGATGTGGCTATCTCTGTGCAATGCTGCTTAAACCTACTGCACACAGGAAACACACAGTAAAAAAAAAAATAAAGGCACTCATATTAAAGATTTCATATACTTATTTATTTAGATTGATGACAGTATGAATATGTAAAGCCGTATGTGTACTGTTGACATAGATTACTTGAGTACTGTTTGTTTTTATACAGTACTTCACTGCAATCATTCCCTCTCACATTTCCAATAATTATCAGATGTAATTATTTAATTACATTATGAATACATATGTAAAAATTTTGGTAGAGCTGAATCGAACCCTGTATCATCTGTGCTCAAAATCAGAGTTCACTGCTATTACATCTGCTGCCAAAGAGTCAGCTAGACAGCAGATGTTTTTCTTCCACTCAGTACTGTCCAAAGTACTGACTGCCATGCCTCTCTGCTTAGTGTGTTTGCACAGAGGAAAGTGATAGAGCTCTTATAATTTTATTAATGAAGCAGAGACTCACATTTGCTCGTCATTTCACTATGAGCAAATGAGGAAAGCAGTATAAATACTTTTTTAATGTCCTAAAATTTATGACACAAAATTTCTGTTATGAACTACTTATGAACACCATAGTATCTGTTAGCTATTTATACCATAGCCAATGTGGATAGGTACTTTTCAAGTTTAAGTAGTAGTCATTAAATGTGAGTGTCACATGCGCAAACACATTGCCATCGATCACACAAACCAGGTCCTCGGTGGTGAAGTATGAAAAGTGCTTATTAGCACATACTACTGATGTTTACGGCCTAGTTAGTCTTCATCCCGTTAAACTCCATAGAAAACACAACCAAAGGGAAAGCACTTTTTAATGACTGAATACATATTCACACTCAGCCATGTGTTATCTGCACCCGTGCACTTGTAACTTGGTAAGTCAGTACTAGTTCACAAATGCCAACTACACTACAGAAAGAAATTGCAAAACTGCATTGTTACATATCATGTACACCTTTATAATGACAATAGACATTCAGATTGTGTTTTACATTTATTAATGTGGACAGCAATTCTTCACAAATATGAGCACACGTACATACTCAGTTGCATCCATCCTGGCCACAAAAAATGTGTGTGTCTGTATGTGACAATAAATGTGTAATGTACACAACATACTGGGTAACAGCTGCATATGTGTCATTTGTGCTGCATGCATTCCTGACACATTTTTGCATCTAGTTTGACAAACTGTATTTTAAAGTACACCTGCCCATTGGAAACACAACAGGAAATAGTACAGCCAAACTTTGCACACCACTCTCATAACAGGATATGTTAACCACATGATATGATGATGATGATGATGGCATCATGTGTAAAGACCCCTATCACAAGGCAAGACATATTTCAAGTGTGTTACAGTCATTAAATACTGTGCTTTTCAGATGGGAACAAAATACTTACATGTGTGCTAAATTAGCACAGCAGCCACATTATGCATGTGTCTCTATGTATGTGTAAGTGTATGTGCATAGAGGAATATCAGTCTGCATCCTACTATCATCAATCTGGTCCCATGTAGAACTAACATCTTGACAATCATACATGGCTTCCCAGCCATGTCATGTAGGCCTCACAACATCTTCTCACAAACATCCCATGAGGATGCCATCCACTAGAAATTTTCCAGTAGCATTGCAAAAATTAGACTTGTGCCATGGACCTTGCATTAAGTAATGTGTTCTCTAGCTGATGTACCTAGTGTTAGGTAAAGGGTTCTAATCTCACTGCACTCAACTGGTGTGTGTGTGTGTGTGTGTGTGTGTGTGTGTGTGTGTGTGTGTGTGTGTGTGTGTGTGTGTGTGTGTGTGTGTGTGTGTGTGTGTGTGTGTGTGTGTGTGTGTGTGTGTGTGTGTGTGTGTGTGTGTGGTCTGAAAAGTGTAATTGTGTATCCTACTGTCAGCAATACAGTCCCATGGAGTCCCATGGAGTGCAAATTTATTTATTTATTTATTTATTTATTTATTTATTTATTTATTTATTTATTTGACATTTGTTAACTGTGTTAGTCCAACTGGGTAGATACCCTTTTTCAGTGGAGACTCAAGGAGAAAAGCTCCAGACATTACAATATGAAAATAGACATTAACAATTTGAAAATTAAATGGAATGTATGTAAATAGAACAGTGGTACAAAATTATCAGACAGCTTACAGTAAAGTAATGAACATATATACAAAAGGTATTCTTTTTTAGCAAAGGTATCAATTACATGTAACACATTCTTAAGTTCTGAGATGTGGAGATAAGATTGTTTATTGTACTGATAAATAATTATAGCGCAGACAGTTATTGAGAAAGGCTATTAGATGGCAGGGTTCTTGTTATTTAAAGGTGCAACTGGGGGGTAGGGGAACCAGTAGGAGAAAAGAAATAAAAGGAAAGTAAGGTTATGTTGATTCAGAAGAGAGACATGACCGTGCCAGATGGAAGGTATCTTTTAATGCAATTTTGAAGGAGATGGTGTTAGTGATAGACCTGACATTTGAAGGATGTTTGTTCCAAGTATTAGTGACAGAGTAGCAATACAGTAGTTTGCCAATGTTTTTACTGGGTTATAGATGTGCATTAGGTTGTGTTGAGAACTGATTGGGGATGTAAGGCTGAATAAGGGTAGAGAGAGAGGGCCAGAAGGATGGGTCATGTAAGACTGAATGAGCTGTGACAAGCTGGGGTAGAATTTGGTGCTGGAATTCAAGCCATTGCAGACTTTTTAGGTTGTACACTGATGAGTACGATAAGGTAGGTTAGAAGCAAATCTTGCTATTTTATTATAGGTGATTTCTAGTTTATCCAGGAGATTAAATTGAAGATTTTTAAAAATAGGGGCTGCATAGAGTAAAGTGAGGAATAGGTAAGCTTGAGCAAGGGAGAGTCTATAGGAATGAGTAAGAAATGTTTGTGCCGATATAGGAGTCCAAGTTTTTGATTGGACTTTTTAATACATAGCTGAATGTGGTAATCAAATTTTAGATGGTCATCAGTAGTAACTCCAAGGATTTTGATATGAGGTTCAGTAGAGAGGACTGTATTGTCAAGTACGGAGACAGAGAAGGTAGCTTTATGATGCTGAAGGGGTGTAGGGAGGAAAAGGAGGAGTTTAGTTTTTAGGGGATCAGTGAGAGCTGACTAGAAGTAAGACATATTTCAACTGAATGGTGGGACTGTTGGGTGAGGGGATGGAGATGAGAGATGTTGTCAGAGCAAGAAATGATGGTAGAATCATCAGCATATTGAATGATGGTAGAGGTTGGGCAAGAAGAGTAGAGGTTCTTAATAAAGATATTCAAAAGCAAGGGCCCAAGGATGGAGCCTTGGGGCACCGCTGTTTGAACAGATAGGACGGGGGAAAAGGAAGTTTGCCATTTTACAGCCTGAAGTATAAGATAACTAACTAGAGACCTAGGATAGGGAAGCGTCAGTGAGGTTTAGAGAAGCAAGTTTTGAGAGAAGTAGTCTATGGGAAACAGTGTTGAAGGCTTTAGATAAATCGAGAAACAAGCAGGAGACTAACTTATTATTATCATGGGAATGTGCAATAGTGTTTATAAAGGATATGAGAGCAGTAACAGTACTATGCTTTGGACGAAAGCCATGCTGAGAAGAGGTAAGGAGATTTTCTTGGAGGAGATCAGTAAGGAGCTGTTTGTGAATGCATATTTCCAATATTTTTGACAAGGGAGATAGTATAGTGATAGGTCTAAAGTTGGATGGATTGGTTACATTACCACCTTTGTGAAGGGGGATGACATAGAATTTTTCCAGATATTAGGAACTATGCTTTCAAGAATGGATTTATTGATTAAAATGGAGATGGGGAGGGTGATAAAGTTAGCAGCAATTTTTAGGAACTGAGGACCTAAATCATCAAATGATGGTGAGCAGTTTTTAAGTATAGAGAGAAGGGACATTATGTATGTTGTAGATACAGGTTTGAGAGACAAAGGAGTAGAGTGATAAGTGGTGGAGTGGTTATGGTGGAGAAGAGTATCAGTTTTAGTCAGGTTATGGATAAAATCAATGAAGAAAGTATTGAGTTGGGTAGCAGTATCAGTGGGTGAGCTATTTGGGTATGGGTTGGGGGTAGATGGACATCCATGGTTTAACAGATTATTCACAAATTGCCAGAATTTATGGGGGTTGGAGTATGTGCAGTCTAGTGGTTTGTGAATAAAGTTTTGTTTGTCAAGGGTGATGTGTTTTTCTGGTAAGTTATGGAGCTCTCTATAGGTTTGGAGATCAGTGTAGGTATTGGATTTCTTCTATTTTTTCCAAGCACTATCTCTCCTATTCATAAGAATTTGAGTGTCTTTTGTTAACCAGGGGAAAAGTGAGTTTGCACCTGAGTTTCCTAGTGGGGGCTAAGAAGTTGAGTGTATCTAAAATGTTATCAAAGGATAGGACTGCTTCATCTAGGGGGGATGTTATGGAGGAAGGATCAGTTAATAGAAGAAAGCAGATGGTTAAAAGTGTAAATTGGTGAGATTTTGACAGACTTTGTAAAGTTGGGGTTTCTGTAGCTGGGGTGAATGTCTACTAATAATGATGGGATGGTGATCCCTGATGGTGTCAGGTAGGGTAGAGGGGTTGTGGTAGAGCTTAAGGTCGGAGGTGAGAATCCAGTCAAGAGTGGAGCTAGTGTTTGTATGTTTGCTAAAATGAGTAGGAATAGTAATTTGCTGAGAGAAACCATAGAGGTTGATGGAGGAATGTGGAGAGTCATACATGCCTACAAATCCATGTCATACAGGCCTCCCAAATTATTCTCTGAAACATCAAATGAAAATGTTGTCCACTATAAATTGTCGAGTAGCATTGTAAAAGTTGTGCTGTGGTGCTTGTGTTAAGTACTGAGTTCTCTAGCCTATGTGCTTAGTTAGGTAAGAGTTCTAATCTCACTGCAATCAACTGGTGTGTGTGTGTGTGTGTGTGTGTGTGTGTGTGTGTGTGTGTGTGTGTGTGTGTGTGTGTGTGTGTGTGTGTGTGTGTGTTCATTTGGCTTACATTCAAAAGATCATTTTAGAACAGCATATGAGACACTCCTACTACCATCTTCTTCTCACTAAACACTGCTATCATCAGCTATAAAGTGCTGTCTGACACTATCAAAACTAGTCTTGTGCTGTGGCACTTGTGGTAAGTACTGTGATCTGTAGATAGTTAGAGAGGTGTTCTACTCTCACTTGGGTCAGTTGGCTTGTGTGTGCATTCAATAATCAGTATGGTAACAATTTTAGAATGACATGTGAGTCCACAGCTATGTCAGACACGCCACCGAAAATCTTCTTGTAATATACACTGATGATGTCATACTGTATAGCTTGCAGTCTGACAGCATTCAAGACAAACTTGTGCTGTGGCAATAACATTAAGTATTGTGTTTTCAAACTTCTTTACCTAGATCTATAGGGGTTCTAATATGACAATAGACAACTTGAGTATGTATGCATCCAAATGTTACTTTTCAGACAATTTTACACTGAGAATTGACCCACATCCATGTCAGCCACTCTTCCCAGCATGTTCTTCTCAGCATACAGTGATGCTATCATACTTCATAAAGTTCAATGTGACAGTGTTAAAGTCAGGCGGATGTGGTGGCACTAGTGTTACACTGTATAGCATTCATTTTCTATATCTACATAGGTGTAATATTCAAACAGACTCAGTCTACTCCTCTGTGTGTCATTGCTGGTACATTAAGGCCATTGTATGATCTTTCGAATCACTCTTCATTTCGCTATCACTTAGGGGAACTTTTAACATAGCCACATGCATCCACCATCAACTTTTTTCCTCTGGCCACATTACATCCTTCCTACAGAGCAGTGAAGGATGTTCTTGTGTCAAATATGCATACACATCGTGAAACAGAGTTAACCTTCCATGTGTCTCTGCAAGCCATCTCCAGATCACTGCATGTGTGATTTCTAACTCTGTCATGGTGTGGTGCACATATCCAACATGGACAGTGGCAGTATGTAATGCAATCCAACAAATACACACATATGCACAATACTCTTGCAAACTTCCATCATATACATATAGGGAGTTTGTTTTAAATGGTGTAATAATAGCTGGGATTTTCTGTGATGTGGCTGTTAGCTTAATAATGTCCTTTGACCCTATGAGCATTTGACAAGTCAGTGTTGCTGTCTTTGACACATGCTATGTTGAGGTGTGGATGTACAGTATGCCTACAAGCAGATCTTACAATCTGTGATGTGAGCTAATGTATTGATGGCCACTATTGCCATTCTACTACTTGCTCCTTCTACAACAGCTGTAGTAATATGCCTCCTGAGAACTATTGACACGGTATAATAATGGTTTATGTATATTGTTGGCTTACTAGGACATGTGTTGTTATAGTGAAGCAGATCAACATTTTACATAGTTCTCATTCCACCATCACAAAGACACCTGCAGTATGGCACACGTGTGCATGTGTCTACCTACTATCATTAAATGCTCTGTGACAGACATCAGTATAAATCCATACTGATTACATGATCACATACATCTTGTTTTATCCACAAGTCACAATGCTGTGATGTAAACATATATACCACATGTTTTGATTTAATTGCAATACTGTGGAATGAATTGTATGTGCAGTTGTGTTGCTGTTCCCAAGGATTATTGATGTGTTCAGCAGAACAATTGTGTAACTAGTAGCATTTGTGTCAGGAAATGTTCTGCATGAGCCACAAACTGCTGATTTGTAATGTGTTCTTAAATGGCATCAGACCACTCAAACAGCTTTCCTATGAAACACATATAGGCATATGATGTGCAATTGGTGTAATTATGTAACATGGGTACAGTTGTATGACTGTGTGAATAGTACCAGTGTGTGGCATGTGTGCATGACTAAGACTGTATTTGGAGATGTTTTCACAATTCATGTATTTCAATAAATGTGACATGTTAGGGGAATATACAACTAAGCACAAAGCTGTTTGCATATGGCACCAGTCATAGTCAACTGGAGAAAATAGACAATCTTCTAACTTTCAGTTTGTCTCACATTTCACCCCCTGTCACCACTGACCATCAGCCAAAGTATACATGCAGACATTACTCAGTTTTTCTCCTCAGGAGAGCAGCTCATCTGTGCACACTCTATGTCTAATAACACGGAATCAATAGGCCCTGACAACATCCTAGGTTAACTATAGAGTGAAACCTGACCTAGCAGACACAGTTGAATCCCTACTTCAACACAGCCTCCAGACAGCCTATGTTCTCATAGAAGGGTGTACAGCAACAGTCATCCATCTGACCAGGGGGGAACATCACCTGATGCATGGTGTTATAAACCCATAATCTTGACTCTTCTCATCTGTGAGGCAAACCAACAACTTATCAAGGACTTTATCAAAAAGGACAAAGGTAATCTCCGATCCATACCCCTCAACCGTACAGATTTGTGCAGAATGTCCAGAGTTTTGTCTCATATTTTTGCCCTGTTCCTTTTTTTTCCTGGCAAATCACTGGGATGATCTCAGGATTGTAATCACTAAATAATGACATACATTTGAGTTTCAGACTTCAAATCCTTCAGAAAATGTATATTAAAACAAATCCTGTTACTCTAGCAACTTTCAAAGTTTATAAGAGCAATATTTAAAACATGTCCCTATTTGTACCCCCGTTTTGTCAAGCTTTGCCCAGAATTTTGCATTAAGAGATTGAGAGATATGCTCCCATCTATGCAGCACACACGTTTGGTTTTTTAGGGCTACATCATGTCTCTTACAGCTGTTTGAGGTCTTCAAGAAAGTCACCAAGGGCACGCAAGAGGGAAACACTCTCAACCTGTGTATCTTGACCTGGCCAAAGCATTTGACAGAAATCCACACTAGGGTATTATAGAGAAACTGTCTCAAGTGGGCATAAAAACCTGCATCAGCAAGTGGGTAGACAAATGCATCACATACATGACAGAGTCCAGTGACCAGGTTCATACCTCAGGATTCTTTACTAAGCCCCTTTCTGTTCATTATTTAAGTCTCAGAAGTCAAGACTAACTTATTTACACATCCTTTGAATAACCAGCTTTGTGGATGACTGCAAAATGTACTGGTATAATGCAGACAGTATTAACACACACACACACACACACACACACACACACACACACACACACACACACACACACACACACACACACACACACACACACACACACACACACACACACACACACACACACACACACACAAAGGATTGTGGCTAGAGCCACACAGACACAGTAGACAAACAAAATTCAAGGGAATTAGTTCCATTATGACAGCAAATACACAAGCTAATTACACTATAGCCAGCACACACCTATGAGCAGAACAAGTGGTATGTGACATGTGTATTCGGATTGATGGCATGTGGAATGTCCACCAGCATGTAGCCACAGTGGTGACTAATCCCTTGTATGTACCACAGCTCCCAAATTATGTGGAAGACATCCACATCAAAGGCCATTATAGTTCCATTGTTCTCAGTCCACATCACAGCAATAATTGAGTGCAATACACCCTTTTGCATGTACCTCCCAACACATCTTCCAGGGATATTTTACTCAAGTGTATCACTTTTGCCACAGTGAATTCCCTTGCCACACATCTTATCGACCATACCCAGGTATTCTTTTTGCAGAATAACAATTAGGAGTTGACAGTGCCGAGCTCCCTTGAAGGTGTTATAAAACATGCATGTGTAATGAGTGTTCCTGTGATGCACCCAGTAAATACACAGCTCATTGATATCATTGTTGGCATTGGTTACATTAGTGCAAGTGTGGATTGTGGAATATATATGTCATGCACACCTGTCAACTAGCCAGGATTGATTGTAATTTAAACTACAGGTGTATCAGTATCCCTCTTAACACCTCTGAAGGGTGTTACTTTTTCAGGAAGGTGGGATTGATTCCCTTTATAGATTACTGACAAATCATTATGGTTGTATAACTGTGCTCATGCAGAACACATATACTAACTCACAATCACAAATTTAATGTCATTGACACACATCAGTGGTGTTATTATTCTGATATTGTACATGATTATGTGTGCTTCTGTCTACTTCTGTCTACTGTTGTCCATGAGACTGTTGCTATTTGTGCCGCTTGACTGAGACCTATAGTGACATCACATTCATATTTAAACAAATCATTTTGCACATCTTCACAATGTGCACATACCCCCTAGTGTATATACCATCCTTGATAAATGTTCTCTCCAGTAATCATGTCAGGATGCTTATATCACAACAAATCTTCTCCATTAATATGTGACCTTGTGTGACAGTCACATAATATAAAATAACTGAATGATGATATGACTATACCAACACAGGAGGTGTACACAGCTGTAAGTACTGTATTATGCAGATATATCAGTACTGTTCATGCTACAACTGTCTTGCCTTTGTGGTGTATGTAGAATGACATGCCCTCATCTGCTGTACATTACCGTGTTTCACTTGTCCTCTTTCCCTGTGTTCATTCCTACAATTCGTGTGTGTGTGTGTGTGTGTGTGTGTGTGTCTGTGTGTGTGTGTGTGTGTGTGTGTGTGTGTGTGTGTGTGTGTGTGTGTGTGTGTGTGTGTGTGTGTGTGTGTGTGTGTCACCCTTTTCAATACATAGATTTCCCCAGAATAATTATTTATAATTTAGTCAATGGACCCTTGCTGATCACCACCAAAACTTTTATTCGTTATGCCTAAAATAGGTTTGCACTGTGTTCTGCACGGACTACAAATTGTTATAATGTGTTATAACTTTATGCATTGCCTTATATTAAGCCCGGGTAGTCATTGTGTCTATCCACACAGTCCTACAGAACTAGTTTGCCCATAGTTAAACATGTCTGTATGTCTGCAGGTCTTTGTGCTCCTTTACATGGTTTCTTGACTGGCAAAATTGTTGCTGTCCACAAAACCTCGCTTGTATTCATGTAAGCATGATGCACGGTGTGCATATGCTATTACCACTGCTGCTCATCACTTTAACATGTAAACTCCATGTTGGCTTCATGCTAAGCTTGCATGGAGTTTATTGAATCCCCAGGTTTATTTTTGGGGGTGTGCTGTACTTTATTATTTGAATGTATATTAGTTGTTTTGGTATGATTTGCAATTAGCAGTTTTTAATGGTGAAACTGTGTGCCTGTATATATTTTTTTTATTTCTGGTAGGAGGCAACGTTCAGAGGTAAATGTAGTACATTTGGTATCTTGGTAATAGATGTTATTGTGGCTTTTTCATGATAATTTGTTTTTATGAGTGGACATGTTTGCTTTTTATTTATTTTTAATGCTGTTTTTAAGAAGTTAAAATGTGCTGCATTGAGTATAGTGTGAATATTGCTGTGATGCTGTTGGGACATTTATTTATTTATTTGCTGTACAGGGTATACTAGTTGTTTAGATTTTATTATTTGGGGTTTTTTTTCTTGTTATTGCTGTGTTCACAGGTAATAGGATCTGTGGGGTCTGCTGTGCATTGTAATTTATTTTTAATGGCTTTTTAACGATGACTTGCAAGATATAGTTTTAAGAGTGAAAATGTGTGCATGTAATTTTATTTTGGGAGGCATGTTCAGAGGTATTTGGCATTTTTCTAATATAATTTGTCAAAGTTGCATTAGGATACGTTGCTTTTACAGGTGGGAATGTTTTTGGAATAGTTTGCTATTGTGGGTGGAAATGTATATGCACTTTGTTTGTTTTAAATGCCGTTTTCCATACTGAACTCTAGCATTTTAGGTATAGCAGTAACATTAAATTGTGGCTGTCCTGTTTTCTTTCTCTTCATTGTGCAAGGTAAATCATTACTATTATAATGCTAATGGTTTAAAAACATTTATTCCACTTTGTTTAGATGTGGAGTGCATTGCAGGCTTAAAGCTAAATCTATAGCTTACTTGTTTTAGTATTTTTAATGGTTAAAAAGCTGCATCTGTTGATGGTTTGTGAAGGAGCTTTTATTTCTCTTTTCTCTGGTTATATTAGGCTATTACTGTTACAGGGACATACACCTGCTACCAGCTGTGTTAATGTCAATGTTTTAATGATTAAAATGTTTCCCCATATTTAGTTGTGGGATCTACTGTGCTAGTATGTTATTCACTGTATTTTGCTAAATTATTTCATATTTTAAATGACAGTGTTTTTTATGCCATTTCTTCTTTGAGGCCTCTTGAATTGCCGTAGGTGCTTAGTATGGTACATACTAAATGGGGTGTTATACTCAATTATGGGACGGATGAGTGCCGAGTATAGGGGGGTTATACCTTCTTTTGCTCTGGAGGCAATGCCTTTACTAATCAAGTAAATCCTGAAAGGCTTCTTTGAGTTTTCTGGCGTGGAATTTGAGAATCCTCTAAGGCACATACCAACAATGTGACTGTTACTCCTGCCAACCATTGAGAGAACAGTTGAAAATCTCCCAGTGCCCCAGTATATCCTGCATGATGACTATTTTCATCCCATATCATTCAAAGCTGCTTTTAGAACGAGTGACAATGGACTGAATATTCTAAAATATATTGCTGGACTGCAGTTACCTCATCAAGAATTTTGTTTCTTGTGATTAGTCTGCAGCTACAGCACTTCTAAGCCCATTTTATAAAGATTAATAAGGAAATGCATTAGTTCTAGAGGGGGAGGATGTGAACATTACTAATCGTACATGTAGTTTCTTAGAGACAGAGATTATACTCATGCATTAGAAAAAGTGCCGACTCTGCCATAACTGTGGTGATGTTAATAACTATATATAATCTAGTAAATAGTATTAAGCTATTTACCGTATTTTATTGTGTTTGTTTATCTAATACTGTTCGCACTCCATCGTATTTACCTTATTTCAATATCACTAGGTTACCTCAGGTGAGAATGAAAAAGGCTCCTAGAGGGGCAACTCACTTACTTGATAAATCAATTAATGATGAAATGATGAATGACTAAATGAATACAATTCTGCATGAAGAAGTGCTGCAGAGCTTCTCATGTATGTATAACTGGTTCACTGAAACGCACTTTTACACGCTCCTCTAGAACTGTCTGTGCCAAATCAGTAGCTGAGATACAGTGACTACAGAGAGGGGAATGCTGCCATGTTGCTAAAGCAACAGCAAATATCATGCAGTGCAAGAAGATGTTTAAGTGACTTAACAGAAAACAGACTACTCTCAGTAACAAAGCAGTTTATAGCACTGGAATGAAATATCTATTTAATGTCTGGAATACCTATGTTGTACTACTGTACCTTAAGTGCCCACCCTCACAGTTAACTGGTAGGAGACTGTTCAGTTCAGCAGTCACAATATTTATTATTCACCTTACAATTATCTTCTTCAAGTGTCAGTGTTTTAACTTTCATAGAAATGGAGGGTCACATTCAAACACAAGTAGAAAGCTCTTATTTCTCACTCTGTAATTATATGCAGACTGGCATAAACTATACTTTTAAGTAGTGCTGGAATCAGGCAACAGTCAGATTAGGTATGATTATATACTGCCACAGGATAAAGCACAGTTTTGGAAGAAGTAGAGGAACTTATGTAATGGTTATACTGAATCATGTCAATCATCTTATATCACTGCTGCAACTAGAAATGTAACATTATAATTATGTTATACAGTGGTGGCCTCTTCATTCACGTAATACACACTGGTAAAATCCACCTAGTCAAAATAGGGGAGACCAACTCAAGCAGTAGACCTGTAATGAGCAGTGTACCCCAGGGATCAGTCTTGTGGCCTCTGCTGTTTGGGGTATACTTTCCTGAGGTGCAGGCCAAAGCCAGTAGGCTATGGCTGACCAAGATTGCAGATGAATGCAAGCTGGGCACTGTCATCAGTTCCCCTTGTGATAGAGACATCCTCCAAGAGGGTCTCACCCAGACAAATGACTGGTTCCAGAGGCATGGCCTCAAACTGAATGTCAAAAAATACATCATCATTGCCTTTGGGGAGAGTGACATCCCCAGAAATTATCACATAAATAACAATGTTCTAAGCACAAAATCAGTCATGAGGGACTTGGGCAGCCAGGTTTTTAGCAAACTGACTTTTGACCACCATATTGCCCTTGTATGGAAAGCTTTCTACATGAAGCTCCAAATTAGTAAGGGTATCTCATCCAGGGGCAAGGAGGTCATAACATCCTTGTATTCTTCCCTTATAAGACCCATTATTGAGTACAATGCCCCTTCTGGCATGTACCTCACAAAGCACATGCAGCAGCTGGAGAGACCACAGAGGTTACTCACCAGGAGAATTCAGGGTCTCGATCATCTACCCTACACAGACAGGCTAAAAGCCCTGTCCCTCTACTCAGTCTCATACAGTCTCCTCAGAGGTGACCTCTGTCTGGCTTACAAAGCAATCTCAGACCCCGTCTTAATGGGACTGCTGCATATCCGCAAGTCAAGCTCCACTTGAGTAACCCATACGCGCAACCTCAACCTGGTCTGTGACATTAATAGGACTTATTAGTGGGACAGATTTCAGTCCCAGAGACCCCCAGTTCTGTGGAATAGACTCCCTCTCCACATCAAGCAGAGTACCTCATTAACCCTTTTTAAGCACAACCTGGATAACTGGATGAGGAACAGAAAATACACCCCTGGGATTCCACCTGTGTCCCTGCTGGACAGGGGCATCAGGTGTTGAATTGTCAGAACATGGGCTAAATTCTTGGCTAGGCTTGTAAGGGCCTCACAACCAATAGCCTAGTAAATTCCTATGATCCTACAATCCTATGATTCTAATGTGAGCATGTTCTGTTCATAAATCAAGTGTATATTGAATAACATTGCATATGTCATGTTTCTCACACCAGAATCACTGTTATTTTAGCAGTTTTAGGGTTATAATATATCTTTTTGTATGTATTTTTTATATATTATAACATTAGGACAGCAATAATGTGTGCAATGGGGATATAAATTAGATAGAAAAGGAAGTGTTAATAACAGCATATGAATGTAAGGAAAAGTCTATGGTGAAGTTCAGGTGGCAACAGACTGTCAGGCCTTGCAAAAGTTATTCAGAATGTCTTTGCACAAGACACTTCAGATGTTGAGAGGAGTGTTAGTTAATCTTCAAAAGTAGGTTGGGAAAGTGTTATACAGACCAGGCAAATAACTACATGCAGAGTATACGCTGAGTAAGTCATATCTGTAAGAGAAACAACGATATAATATTATGACAGAACCTATTAGATATGCCTTCAGGGATGGGAATAAATGCATAAGCCATGGCAATGTTCACAGTATAACGCTAAAAGCAACTGGACAGATGTTCTTTGTTGATGATGGGGGAAAATGAAAACAGATAGGAGGAAATTATAACATTTTCATCAGAAAAATGTTGCATAAGTTCAGGGAAGAAGATGAGCAACCAAAATTGTCACAGTCAGTACTGTCACAAAGTTGATTCTGTGAAAACTGTGATAATCATGAGTTCTAGAGAAAGTCTACTTGTTAAAAGTTATAGTGCAAAAAGAACTGCCCCAAAAGGAAGGTCAGATCACCAGGCTGAAAAGTCCTGTTAAATACTCTGGCTTTGTAGGACCACAGAAGAAACTAAACAAATATGCTGACAGTAGAAGAGTTATTGTTCCCTAATGACTAAGAAGATGTGTGTACTAAAATGTCCTTTTAATGTGTACAAATGATAATATTTTATATAAAAAGCTCATGATATGCTTACTCTAAGGTGAAGGTTATTTTAAAATGAGGAGTGTAACAATGCCTGGTAGTTAAGTAAATTAGATAGATAGATAGATAGATAGATAGATAGATAGATAGATAGATAGATAGATAGATAATGATGTATGGGATACAGAATATAGATTATATACCTTCAAATGTTAATGGCCTGCAACAGGAAATGTAGATATCACTTTGTACACATTCCTTTCTGGAAGCTTATTCTGGTTAAAAATTTCATGGAGATTAGAAGTATATAACCAGTGCCTGCATTACATGCAGAACATTCTGGAAAAAAAAACATCCAGATATTACTAAATCTTTTCAGAAAAAGGGCCTGAAATTATCATATCTGAAAAATTATGCCTTGAAAAAAATGTGTGCAGCCCTTTAGGGAGCACACATAATACAATATCATATTTTACACTCAAACTGTTTAAAACAAAACCAAAACAAAACTGGAAAGCAGAACCAAGCTGGATAAAAACGGCACCTTTTTTCAAAAGGTTTGTCGTTCATTCCAGATAAAAGGAGTGATCTTGTAAAAACACTTATAGATCTTAAACTGTATGTCTGTAAGCTGAATTTGGCTGTGTCTTTGGGAAATACACCTGCATTTCTTAATTCTTTTAGAGTGTCAAGTGTATTCAACCCACCTCTGCATTCTGGGTTGAATATTTTTGAAAAACTATGTGACATTGATTTTAGGGCTGGACTTAATAATAATATACAGGATTTGAGAATAAGAAGTAACATATCCAAATATGAATTAGATTTCATCTCACTTCTTAATGAATGTAATGTTAGAGTCATGAAACCAGATAAGGGTAGGGGTCTGGTTTTCATGGACGAATATGTGTATGAAAACAAAATGCTTATGCATTTACAATCTGATACATATTTGAGATCTAGTCTTAATGAAGTGCATGTAGTCTATAAGAAAATCAGGGGAGTGTTGGATGATCTCTTTCTAGAGGGTAGTATTGATTGTAACACCTTTCACTATTTGTCCATGCCAGCACCAAAGGTTCCTACCATTTTTGGCACACCCAAAATTCACAAAAATCTAATTGATCCCCTTTAAGGCCCATAGTGGTTCTATTACTTATGCTTGTGCCAAGTATATTGATGGTATCCTTAAACCATACATCCAGGGGGAACCTCAGATCTGTAAAGATTCCTGGGACTTTTTGGAGAATTTTAATAAAATTGAATACCATTTGGATGTGATCTTTCTGGTGGTAGATGTTAAAGATCTTTATACAGTTATACTTCACCAATTAGGTATTGACTGGACAACAAATTTCATGCTTGCTAAAAAAGCCACCAATATACAGATGTACCTAGTGGAAACTTTACTAGACGTAGTGTTATCAAACAACTTTCTGGTTTTTAAAGACCAGTTTTTTCTCCAAAATATAGGAATTGCCATGGGGTCACCCTGTGGGTGTAGTTTTGCTAATAGCGTTATGGCATTTTGGGAACGTAACTGGCTGTTCAATAGTGAAACATGTCACTTGGTATACTAGATACCAAGATGACATGTGTTTTATCTGGAAATCTTATCCCTGAGTTTATTGACAATATTTCTGGAATGACTGACTTTCTAGAATTTACGTATTCCATAGGAGTTGATGAAATTAACTTTTTGGATGTTAAAATCTGTAAGGACAAAACTAATAATAAATTTAAGTCTTTAATTTACAGAAAGCCAACCCATTCAAATAGTTATCTCCATTTTTCTAGTTGTCACCCCTTCCATCAAAAAAGGAGTGTAGTGAAGGGGCAATTTTCAGGGCTGCCAGAATGATTTCAGATGATACTGATTTCATTGAGGAATGTGACAATATCAGTAGAATGTTTCAGAGTAGAGGGTATCCTGACAGTCTTATTGTGGGGACATTGCAGGAAGTTCAGGGCAAAAGGACCACTGGGCATTTTATGCCTTTGTTGGGTGGAGGTTTGATGGGTAGAGCTAATAATGACATCATGAATACGGATTCCTCTGTTCACCCTAGAATTAACTTTTTGTTCACATATAGTGTGGACTTTAAATTTATAAGGGAAGTAGTGGCTAAGAATTGGAGCATCATACTAGAAGACAGAGCTCTAGTTAAGGTTTGGGTACATTTCCAAAGGTATTAACCTTAAAACCTTGTTGAAATGAGATAAACCAAAAGATAAAATAAAGGGTATAAATGTGGAATGTGCCCACAATGTAAATTTATTCACAATGATAAGAAAGTATACATTAACAGGAAAAATTATTTTATCAAGGGTAATTGCAACTGTGATACACAGGGAGTAATATATGTAGCTTTATGTGAGAAATGTCCTTCCTTCTATATAGGCAAAACAGAGAGAAAAATAAAGAAAAGAATTTATGAACACTTGTATGCCATAGGTAGGAAGGACCTCACAAATGATCATTGTTTTGCATTTTGTGTTGTACCAGGTTAGAAATGATATAAGAGGAGGACCCTGGCAGTTGTATCTGGAAGAGCAAGAGTTATTCTGGCAAATTAGAACATGTGCTCATCTCCCCCCAGGGTTAAATGATTTTGCATCCATAAAGTGTGTGCTTAAACTTAAGCTCTTCTTAGGTAAATGCTATTTGGCAATTTGTATAGCATTTTATAGCAACTTTAATGTGAGACAGCTTCTCTTTGAATAATATATTTAATTATTTTACTATCCTTAAGCATTCAGTTTTTATGCTATTGAGTGTTTTAATGTAGCTTGTAACTTTGTTGTATTATATACACTTTATATTTTTTTTTTGTATGAATAGGTGCTTCTTGAGTAAACATTTGTTTGACACTGACTAAAAAGATTAAGAAAGGAAGGTTTTATAATATGATGATTATAGGTGTAACCATTTTAAATTGATTCATGACAGTGATTGGTTTATTAACGTTTAATGAATGTGAACTACTTTTTGTGGAGTGACTTTTGTCTGATGAAGGCTGGGCATTTGCTTAGCTGAAAGCGCTCACCTTGAATAAAACAGTCCGTGCCGTTTTTATCCAGCTTGGTTCTGCTTTACAATATCATATTTTAATAAGTATTGTTCGTAAAAAAAATAAGTAGTTTTTATCAATAGCACAAGTCATTTGTAGTGATTTATTGTTTTGTCACACAAAAAAATCAAGTTTTGTGAAGAATAGAAAAAAGTATGAGACAAAATTATGGATGGCCCAGAAAATCAGTGTCATTTGAGAGGTTTGAGTCAGCAAGTCCTAATTCAAATTAACACTATATGTTGATGTGTGTATCTGTGAATGTGGTTACAATTAGGAAGAGTGAACACTCAGTTGAGCAAATGCTTTTTCATGCTGTAAAAAAATAAGTGAACACTCATGTAAGTGAACATTCTTCCTAATGGAGTTCCTGCCAGCAGTCTTTTGAATGGGATTGCATTACACTGTTGTGCATTCTCAGACTTAGTATATATAATTACCAAGTGGTGTGGGAGTGCAAGGGGGTTTGCCTCCCTGCAAAAACATTAGAAAATAATAGTGTTTATTTTTTTAGCATTCACTCTAAACTGATCGCTGTTTAAAGGTCTGCTCATATGAGTGTTCACTGTTTCATGAGACACGTGTGTGTGTGTGTGTGTGTGTGTGTGTGTGTGTGTGTGTGTGTGTGTGTGTGTGTGTGTGTGTGTGTGTAAAGATGTATACATATATAGATAGACAAATATGTGTGTATACATGTGTGTGTGTGTGTGTATAAAGATGTATACATATACAGAAAGACAAATATGTGTGTATACATGTGTGTGTGTGTGTGTGTGTGTGTGTGTGTGTGTGTGTGTGTGTGTGTATAAAGATGTATACATATACAGAAAGACAAATATGTGTGTATACATGTGTGTGTGTGTGTGTGTGTGTGTGTGTGTGTGTGTGTGTGTGTGTGTGTGTGTGTGTGTGTGTGTGTGTGTGTCTGTGTGCAGCAGTGTTTGCATGTTTACTGAGAGAAGGATGGACATTCATGCTTCCTCTGAATTCTACCTCTGTACTGTAACTAATTCCTGAGGTAAAAAAATAATTTTACTAAAGACTATATTCATTATAGTTGGAAGACGTTGTTCATTATTGTTTCCAGACTTGATAAAAAAGCATAGTTGTGACATTCATTAGTTTATTTTTCTAAGTTCAGAAATAATACTGACCGTGTTTTAGGTGCAGTGGCTCTGTTCCTGTATTAAATGAACCATCTGATGTCCATCTCTCTCTCTCCTGAACATTAGCAAGTCATCCCAAAAACTTGTCAAATGGATACTTCATATAATATGCATATAAAATGATGCACATTCTGTGAAGGATAACTTGAAAATGTTGGAAAACAGCTATCTGTATAATGTTTCAGAGAAAGAGTATAGTGTGTATCGACTTAAGAGTTTGTCACCCTGTAATAAGTTATACAAAAAGGAGCACCTAAATTAATTCTTAAACATGCTACAGAAAGATGTGGGAAACTCCAGTGTCTTCAACTTGTGCATAATAGAAATTAGGAATCATAAATGTCTTAATCTCACTTCCTTTGTGAACATAATTGGGAAGCATAAGATAGAGCAGCAATCTGCAGTGATAAGAACTAGAAATATCTAGTTCCCAGAGAGTGGGAGTGAAAAATACACAGTTTGCAACATGCAGCCATACAGCACCACAGCATTTCTTCATCTGAGCTGTACAGCAGGAATACAATTTGAGTGGGCATGTGCCCCTTCATGCCCTCTAGGCACAATGGCACTGTCTGTTAGGAAGGAGATAACATGACGAGGAAAATGGCCTGCACATAAGTATGCATATAATTCTGCTACACTAAACGCATTGCTTCACTATACAGTGATACAAAAATGTAAATATAGCACACAAAGGCTGAATACATTTTTATAAAACCATCACATCATATAAGTGCAAGTTGAGTGGCTGCTTTTTTCATTGATAGGTTCAGCCAAACAAATGTGTTTTGATTATAGCAGCAATAAAGGAAATATCCATTTCTCCTAAGAGGTTGTGGCAATACAGTTGATTAATTTAAATTGAGCTACAAAGAATACAGTGCTCTGCATGTTGAGTAAGGGGATTACCACAAAGTATTATTACTTTCTCAGCAGCTGCTATTTTGAACTTGTCCTATATGAAATGACAGTTACTGAACAGAATTCATTTTCAGTTCTTATTTATTTATTGATTTAAGGGCAGCCACGGTGGTGCAGCAGTTAGCATTGCCACCTCACAGCAAGAGGTTCTCCAGTTCGATCCTCGGTTGGGGTGCCTTCTGTGCGGAGTCTGCATGTCCTCCCTGTGGTCGCGTGGGTTTTCTCCGGGTGCTCTGGTTTCCTCCCACATCCCAAAAACATGCTGTAGGTGGATTGGACACACTAAATTGGCCCTAGGCATGAATGTGAGCATGTGTGTGCCTTCTGTGGAAGGTTGGGTGTCGGGCTGGCAACTTGACACTGTAAAACTCCACTGCCAATCATGAGCAGACAGTGATCCGCTGTGGCGACCCCTAACCAAGAAAAGCCAAAAGAAGAAGATTTATTGATTTACTATTGGTTTACTGGAAAAGTCAGACTTGGAACAAAGCCAATTTTCAGTGGAGGCCCGGGGAGAAATGCCCCAGACTCATGTTTTTCTGACATGGGAGGAAACCGGAGCACCTGGAGGAGACCAATATGAACACAGGGAGGACATGCAGACTCCACACAGAAGGTACCCCAAAATCAAATCAGACAACCTCTTGCTGTGAGGCAACACTGCACCACTGCACTGTCCTATCCTTATTTGGTATTATACCATTTCATACTGGATATATTTACAATATTTCTGAAATATTTATAATATTCCCATGTAGTTGTTTAGTTTCATATACAATGACAATATCAAAAAGCAGCTCAAACCAAAAACCCACCCAAATTTATAAAGCCCACTACATTTATAAATACATTCCATTGACATAGTTTTACATTTTATGGATATTTATGTATCGGCCATAGTGCCATTTAAAATGTTGACTCCAGGTTCAAAGAATAAACCAAAGGCCCCTCCAGCAGTCAAGTGATTTTAAAGGTCTTCAATGAATTGCTCCACCACACATTCAGAGTGGCAGTTTGTTCTATAGACTAACCATGGAACAAGAAATAAATGTTGTTCTTAATGAGGTTCTACATCTATTCATCTTGAAGATTATATCAATAAAAAGTTTTGAAAAAGATCTATTTTGATTTGAGCCCTGAATTCTTCATGTAGTGTCCTGAATAGCAAACATAATATGCCCTTTAGTTGCCCAAAACAGACAGATTAAAGACCAAATTTATTTATTTATTCATTTATTTATTAGCCTTTGTTGACCAGGAAAGTCCACTGGGTCAGGGACCCATTTTCAGTGGAGGCCCGGGGAGATAAGCTCCACAATGCATTACAGAGACAGACAATGTTTAACAACATTGAAAAAGTACTACATGTATGCAGGCAATAAAACATATTACTATTTACAATTCAATAGGATTACAATAGTATACACTAGGACTCATTCCATAGGTTAAACTGTTACATCAATAGTAAAAGCAAGGAGTATGGTACAGTAGTTAGTTTGGTGACAGTATAGTGATTCTGTATAGTAGGTGTACATTAGTTTTTGTGAAGAGAGGGTTTTATAGTGTTTGGTGAAATGTGCTGTTTAAGGGGGTTTGTTACTAAGGCAGGTGCAGGATGGATTTTTAGGAAATGTGTTTTTAGGGCTACTTTGAAAGTTTTTGGTGGTCAATTTTGGTTATTTCAGACAGTAGGTTGTTCCATAGTCTGGCGATGGAATGGGAGAAAAGACATTGTCCTGCTCTTTTGTTGGGTTTTGTTACAGAAAGCATGAGTTTACTGGACGATCTTAGTGTTCTTGTAGAATTGAACTGAGGGCAGTGCATTTATTAGGTTTATAGATTAGTTTGTGGGCCAAGGTTAGTTGGGTATAGTGCAGCAAGTGGGAGAATTCTAACCATTTTAGTTCAGTGATTGCCTGGCAGTGATGAGAATGGTTTGGTTTTTCAAAGGCAAATTTGGATATTTTGTTGTAGCAGGATTGTAGTTTATTACTAAGGGTTGTGTGAAGATTGGTAAAGATTGTGCTGCCATATGGAAGGGAAGGGATGAGTAGGGTATTGGCTAATTTTGTTTTGGTATATTTATCCATGTAGATTTTGTGGTGATAAAGTTTTCCTAGTTAGAAGTGGATTTTCGTTATTGCATTTAGGATGTGAGGTTCTTAGGTGAGTTTGTTATCTATTATTCCTAATAGTTTGGCTGTCTGCACCAATTCTATTTGTGTGCCATCTTCGGCTAAGATTTTGAAGTCAGTATCAGGTGATCAGTCAGTATCCTCCCTATCTTGCAACCCACCTCAGGATAGTAAAGCTGAAGTTTTGATCTCCCAACTTCAACTAAATGCTTCCAAAGCCCTATATATTATCTGCATCTACCTACCACCTGGTAATAATATTTCTATAATAGAAGACATTCTGAGCTGGGTATCAACTTCTTACCCACAAGAAACCATTATACTTGGCGATTTCAATACTGACTGGAAACGTGTAAACACAGAGAATCCTTCATCACATATCAATCTTCATGGCTTTAGTCAAACTATTACCACCACCGCTAGAATCAACAAACCCAATAACAAAGAGAGTATCCTAGATTGGATACTCATTAATAAACATCAACACGTTTACAAGGCAGGGACTCTACCAGATGACTTAACTGATCATATGTTAACTTACATTATAATACAAAAGAATGATATCCCCAACACCCCTACTTACAAGATCTCTCGAACCAACAAACATTTTAACCCTGTGTTATTCCAAAATGAACTTAGTGCCTGTAGCTGGTACCCACTAAAAACTCTCCCTCTTGAGCAGGCAGCCAAATATTTTAATTCTAAATTCTTAGCTATCCTTCACAAGCATGCTCCTAAACGTTCTATCAGAATGAAATCCAAACCTGTCTCCTGGCTTTCAAAAGAAACTAGACAATTTATATTACTTAGAAATAAATCTTGGGCCAAATGGAGAGTATCCAAAAATATCTCAGAGCAACAAACATTCAGACAGCTAAGGAATACCACTAAAAAAAGCTATACTGACTGACAAAAAAACTACTATTGTAACCCACAGCAATCTCACCAAAACAACCCACAAAAATTCTGGTCTAACGTTAATAGACTCCTACACCCAGGACATTCCAGTATTCCACCCCCTCTTGGGGCTGATAACAATACCTCCCTTCAAACTGCCAATGCCTTTAATACCTTCTTCACCGACACCATAAAATCTCTAGCCTCCCAACTGTCCACTAACAACTCTAATCTCCAAACCTCTTTACCTAATACTCACCCTACATTCCAATTACAACCCATCACTACCACATATATCCAAAAACCTTTACATAAACTAAAGCCATGTACTCCCTCTGCAGACCAAATACCATCTGAATACCTGCAAAAAGCAGCCAAAGCAGTTGCATATCCTATATCCATCCTTATAAACAGAACCATAAATGAAGAAACCATCCCAGATACCTGGAAAATTTCCCACATTATCCCTCTACATAAAGGTGGAAACTCCAATGAGTATTCCAACTATAGGCCAATAGCACTCTTATCACCCTTAGCAAAAGTTATGGAAAAATGTATTCACCATCAACTTATCAACCACCTAACCCAACATAATATATTAGCTAATTGTCAGCATGGCTTCAGGCCATTTCTTAGTACCACCACAGCCCTCCTATCTTTCACTGACTATCAATAAAAAACGTAACAACAACTTCCTCTCATCTGCACTCTTTATTGATCTGTCAAAACCTTTTGACATGGTCAACCACCCACTACTCCTAAAAACTCTTGAATCCCTTGCTCTTGACACCAAGGCTGTTCATTGGTTTAAGTCCTACCTTAACAATAGGAAACAAGCAGTCCTTTGGGAGAATAAACTATCCTCCCACCTACCAGTCTCCCTTGGAGTACCACAGGGCTCCATCCTCGGCCCACTTCTATTCTCAGTGTTCATCAACGACCTTTACTTAGCAATCCCTCAAGCTACTTGCATACAATATGCAGATTATTCCAAGCTCATATGTTCTGCCAACTCCACATCTGAACTACAATCCCTAACTCAGATAGTATTCAACTCAGTCGAGGCATGGTTCCTAAAATGTTGCCTCCTTTTGAATGCCAAAAAAAACAAACTATTACTCTTTACACCTAACAGTAAGTCCCCCCCAATCAATTTCTCGATCAAATCAAATAATGGCACCATTATAAC
Organism: Protopterus annectens; assembly: GCF_019279795.1. Lineage (NCBI taxonomy): Eukaryota > Metazoa > Chordata > Ceratodontiformes > Protopteridae > Protopterus > Protopterus annectens. The sequence continues at coordinate 844,920,002 of NC_056725.1, forward strand.
CCCAGACTATACCACCAAACTATTAGGAGTCTTAATTGACAATAACCTTACATTTGATAATCATATCAATAACACTATAAAATCCGTCAATAGAAAATTGGGCTCCCTATATAGAATAAAACCATTCTTAACACCAACAGCCAGAGCTACTATTGCCCACTCCCATTTAATCTCCACTCTTCTCTATGCTTCCCCCATTTATACCAACCTAAAGAAAAGTAATCTCACTAAACTAACTAACTCCTATAATAATATTGCAAGGTTTGCCACTGCGAACCCATTTAGAACCAATCACTGTCTGAACTTAAAGCAACTTAACTGGCTTGAACTAAAAAACATTCTGATACTCTTCCCAACTTAACATTATTCATAGGATATTTTACCAGCCCAAGAACACACCGATACTCACTAACCTTATTACCCCCTATGTAAACCTCAACTCCTTATGCTCCTCCACTAAACTACTGGCTAGCAATACCAAATCTAATAACATGGCAGGTGACTCCTTGTTTTCAAATACCACTGGAAAATTCTGGAACATGTTGCCATCAGATCTAACTGCACTTCCCACCTTCCCACCCTTTAAACAAAGGCTGAAGCAACATTTTATAACTAACTGGTTATGCCCTTGCTGTTACCCTGACTAATTGTCTGCATTCTTTTTTGCCATGTTTCTATATCCTCCCTCCCATTTACTTTTTCAAACACTACTTACCACTTAGTAGCGTAAACTACTTTAAACTATTTCCTAAAAACAGGAGATGAACTAACTGTGAACATATTTGTTAACAACCTCACATACATTACTGTAGGAGTATCTTATTTTCAAAGTTCCTGTATTTCTTAATTAGCTTATTTTACTGTAGCTAAGGCTCTCTACTGATTTCTAACGATTGTATTAATTTTATATTGGTGTAAATATTTCTCTTTGTATATGGTATTGTTTCTTAGATAGTATTGACTTTGGAACTACTGTTCTCTCATGTACTGTTTGTCTTACACTTTCATGTTTCCTTTTTCTCACAAAATTGTACATTATAAACATTTAAATGTTACTGTGGAGCTTTTCTCCCAGGGCCTCTGCTGAAAATGGAAATATATCCAGTTGGACTAGCCAGGTTAACAAATGTAAAATAAATAAATAAATAAATTTTGTAGAGAAAAGTAAAAGTTTAGTTTTTTGGAGGTTTAGCTTAAGTTGTGCATTAACAAGTCAAGATTCGATAGAGGTAAAAGCTTGCTGTGTGACTGTAAAGAGACCTGAGAAGTTGTTGGAGGTAGATATCAGTGTTGAGTCATTGGTGCATTGGATGAGATGCTGGATTGGGGGGCTTTGTGCAGGTCATTGGTGAAAATATTGACCAATAGTGGACCTAAAATGGATCCTTGTGGTACTCCTGTATTGTTGGGTAGGTAAGTGGATTGTACATTTAACCACTTTACTGATTGTTCCCTGTTATGTAAGTGTGAGGCAAACCAATTGACGGATTTTGGGGAGCAGCCTAGTGTAGATAGTTGATTTACTAACTTGGTATGTGACACTGTGTTGAAAGCCTTAGATAGGTCCAGTAAGATTTCTGAGGTAGGATGCCCTATATCTAAAGCTTTGTTGACAGTGTCAGTGAAAGAGAGTAGGGCAGTGATAGTGCTATGCCCTGGACGGAAACCATGTTGGGTAGGGGATAGACGAACATTAAAGGATAGGTATTTAGTAATTAGTTGTGAGTGGACACATTTTTTCCAAGATTTCTGATAGTGGTGAGAGTATAGAGATAGTCTGATACAGTAGCTAATATAAGTTATAATTATTTTGATGACTTTTCTCTCTACATTCTTCAAAAACAAGTCACATGTACTACAGGAACAAATCAGGGAGCTGTACGCTAATACAAAAGCTTCACTAGAGAGATGTCTGTCTGTTTTGCTTTTGACTAACTGAGTTTGAGCTTCATATTTTAATTTCTTGCTTAATGTAACACTAAGATTTCTATATTCTTTTAGTATAGTCAGTTTTAAGCTACTCATGCAAATTTTCTACATGGGAATGTGTATCAAAATCCAAAGCTCCACATTTGTCCTGAATTAGGTTTAGTCCTATAACCCTCAACAAACAATGTACCTTGCTTAGATAATTGTTAAAGTCACAGACATCATTATTACCAGTAATTTCAAAACCAAAGGGTAAAAAGTTCACAAAACAAAGTATTTTGTGAAAACAAAAAGAAAGACCAAGACAAGCTAGAGTCTTCACTGTGCAATACCATAATTGGGACATTGATTTTAATATTGTCTGTGTGTTTTGAAATCCAATACAAGCTATACATTGGAAGGAAAGAATACACAATATTAAATAAGACAGGACACAGCACAGATCCCTGTAGGACACCAGGGTTAACTTTAGCCCTTTTCAGTTTTGTTCTTTGTTGTCTGTTGCTTAGCCAGTTTGGTTACTGAGTTCACAAAACAAGGGTTTATTAAGAGGTGTTTCATAAAATCAGTAATAGTATGGTATGGAATACAATCAAAAGCCATTGAGAGAATTAGATAAATAACTCGTAAACTAAACCCTAAACCCAATCTCCTACCTTTGAGTGATTAAAATCAATTAATTGGCAAGAGTAGACCTGTTTTTTTGTAAATCCATGTTGTAATATACAGTGGCTTGATTTTACCATCTCCTTCCATGACTGCTAAATGGCATCTTTGAAAATTCTTACAAAACAAGGAGGTCAAGCTGATGGATCTGGTATTAGTTATCTTGTCAGCTGCACACACCCCCCTTATAAATTGATACATCATAGGATCATAGGACGTTACTAGGCTATTGGCCTGAGGCCCTTACAAGCCTAGCCAAGAGTTTAGCCCATGTATAGACAAATCAGCACCTGATGCCCCTGTTCAGCAGGGACACGGGTGGAATTCCAGGGGTGTATTTTCTATTTCCCATCCAGTTATCCAGGTTGCACTTAAAAAGGGGTAAAGAGGTACTCTGCTTGATGTGGACAGGGAGTCTTTTCCTTAGAAGGGGAAGTCTCTGGGACACAAATCTGTCCCACTAACAAGTCCTATTGATGTCACAGACCAGGTTGAGGCTGCGTGTGCAGGTTACTCAAGTGGAGCTTGACTTGTGAATATGCAGCAGGCCCATCAAGGTGGTGTCCAAGATTCCCTTGTATGCCAGACAGAGGTCACCTCTGGGGAGTCTGTACGAAACAGAGTAGAGGGGTAGGGCTTTAGCCAATCTGTGTATGGTAGATTTTTGAGGCCCTGGATTCTCCTGGTGAGGAATCTTCTGTGGTGTCTCCAGCTGTTGCATGTGCTTTGCAAGGTACATGCTGAGGGGGGCATTGTACTCAATAATGGGCCTTATAAGAGAAGAATATAGGGATGTTATGACCTCCTCGTCCCTGGATGAGATACCCTTACTTATGAGGTGAGCCATGCAGAAAGCTTTCTGTACAATGGAAGCAACATGGTGGTCAAGCCATTCTCCATTTCTTTAGTACAAAACCACTAGTGATTAATAGATTGCGCAGAGTGGTAAGGCTAGATTTGATGTGCACTGTTATAATATTCAAAAAGTGTCCCTGAATGTTGTCTGGAACTGGCTGCTGTCATATCTAATTTTAAAACCACTTCTTCAGTAAATAGTGGAACTTCACTTTCAAGGTTATTAGCTGTGCAATAAACCAGATTATCAGACAGAACTAAAATACCTTTGCTGGAGAAGTACTGGTTACATTTATTAGCCAGTCTGAATCCTTTAAATATAAGTTTACTATCACATAATATTGGCCCACTTCCATTTGGCTTTCTCTTGTTGCTATTTTTTATATAAGAAAATCGTTTCTTACTATTTCCACTTTCACAGAGTTGGTGCTCATAAGCTGCTTTAGCTGTTTTTAAGGAAATTTGTAACGTTGCATTGGTACGATTATGTCTTTCTTGCAGAGATTGTGTCATGTCTTGTTTTAATACAGCCCATTTATTTCCCTTTGCTTTCAATAACTGTGAATAAAATTTACGCCACCACGGAGGACTGATATTAAATTCCTTAACTTAATAGTGAATTTATTCTTATTGATTACATTCAAGCATAAATTCATAAGTAGAACCCATTTAGAAGATTTTTAATCCATATCCTTCTGCAAATCTAATGAATCTACTTCTAAAATGAAGTTCCCACTCAGTATCTAGTTTTATATTCTTGAGCCATGGCAATTCTTTGATTCACAGAGAAGTAGAAGGTTAGATGGTTGGAAGTGCCTGAAGGGTTCATTTCACTGTTTTGAGTATTTAGTAGGAATACTTGTGATCAACAAGCAGTTTAACTGATCAAATTTCTTCAGAGATAGTACGCCACTAAATTCCTCTTTAATAATAGTTTAAAAATTAACATTGGTCTAGCTGATCTGAGGAAAGATTATAAGGTTGTCCAGATCCATGTTTTTGGTCATACTGTGTATCTCTTTATGCCTGGTCTGGCAAGGAGAGTTTAGGACACCATGCCAAAAGATTCAAGCTGGTACTATGGATTACATTTTGTAGTTCTACCATGATAGTTTCTTTATTACTGTCCAATGTTAGAAGTCTTAAACATAAATTTTCTATAAAAAGTCAAAACCCATCACCCTTGAGATTTGATCTGAAGCAGTCATATTTTTCGTAACCTGGGAGTGATAATTCCTTACATTGTCACAATGTGTTTATTACATTGACAAGAAATCTAAATTTAAAATATAATGCCATTAGTATTTCCAGTCTGACAGACAGACAGCAAGCACTGATATAATACAGCTTAACATCTTATTCATAGACGATTGACTTCCTTTGTCAGAATTGACAGACTGAAATCTGAACAATATTTATTTCCGAATGTTTCTTACTTACTCAGTACTTTTCTTCTCAATAGCTTAAGTGAAAGTTGTACTTGTCAAAATTGCCTCTCTCATTATGAAATTCCTTCCATATGCTGAACATATCTAACCCATGTTCATTATAAAAAAAGTAAGCAAAGATACTTTTAAATATATGTAGTTGGTAAGTGATGGCGATAGCAAAATCTCACTTAAACAAAGATTCACTTTAAATTTCTGACAAATATGAAATATGTCCATAGTACTATTGTACATGTGATACATTGCGGTAGGAGTTAAATTGGTTTCCCCAGCATGTATAACTAAGGAGTTGGATAACCTTTTCCTGGGTAGAACTTTCAAGACAGAGTTGTTTATGTCTGACAGTTTACACTAAATAAAGCATAACAGAGTGACATTTTCCTTGTTTAAATTAGCAACTAGCTTAATCATTTTCCAACTCATTAAGTCACCCAACATTAATACACCTACTGAATGTTGGGGTTTGGAACACTCAAGATAACTTATTCTTACTAAAATAAGTTTAAAAATATCTTCCCTATACTCATGTTTTTAGTTTACTAAATCTAGTAGGACTTAATTAACTGCCTTGCCTGCTATTATTATTTCTAATTTTTAACATTTACATGATAATAAATCATGTACTGTCTCATCCACCTTTTCTGACTCAAAATTACTGTTTATAACAAATCTGCTTTCATCGGTTATAACCTGGTGACCCTGACATTAAATAGCTTTATCAACTGTATGAGGTTACTGAGTATTTGATTGTGTATAGGCCTCTGCTTGGCCAAAATTAATGCTTGTAACATAACACCATATTCCAGAAATTAGTGCTTGTTAATTGCCAAAGCAGAATATTCATAGAACTTTTACTGATAGCGAGTATCCTTAGTAAATTAATGTGGATACCAGAGTTAACATCATTACAGTACTGATCAGCATTTATATCGTCAATAAACAATGTTCGGTTCAGGGGATTCTATTCTGAAGATCAAGTCTGCACTTTCTCCAAGATTTCTCTTTTCCATAAGACAGTCTGATTTCAGAGTTGTGTATGTAAGTATCAGGAGATGTTAAGAATGTAGCCCTATCCTTTGTGGGTACAAGTGGACTTTCCTGTGCAAAAAAGTTGTTGTCTGTGTCTGACATGGTTGTTTGATTCCAAGGGTTTGTGATTACTGTTGTGTGACTTGATCAAAGAACTGACAGACTTTCCTTAGGAATCAATTGATGTATGGGTAATATGCATTACAAACTACATGCATTTCAATAAACTGCCTGTTTAAGCTTCGATTTATTTGAACAAAGTGAAATTACGGGAACATTTTTCTTGAATATGGGTCAGAATTGTAGTCAGCAAAGGTGGCTAAATAGTAGAGAGAAATGTGTTGCTACCTGAAGCCTGAATTACTTCGGTTTGATTAGCAAGTCTTAGTACTGGAGGAGTCAACTGAAAATGAATGAGCATTGTCAGTTCATCCATCCATCCTGAGGGAGGCAGGAGAGATCTGAGTGCATGAGTGCCACATATCAAACTGGTTCATGCACAGACTGCAAAATATGCCCATTTGATCTGTTAAGTTGTGTAGATGTAATGACACCAGTCTGTTTATGCAGATGTATGCCTTAACCCAACAACATAGCACCCCTGCTGTCAGTGAGTAGTCTATCTTGAAAGAGTGAGAAGTAAGTCATCCAGGAAAAGTGAAGCTATTATGCATTATGGTCAACCATCACTATGACTACTCATTTCTTACCCTTATTGTCACCAGTAGTATCTACAACTTGCTGGGACAGGGAAATTAATGTGTCACTAGGAGAAACACTGATCTGCCATCTTGGGAATGCACTTCTCCAAAATGTATGTAGCACTGTTTCCTCAGAAGGAAACAATACTGAAGTAATGCATTTTATGTAGACTATAGGGTCACCACACCTCCCACACATGTATTCTTCTAACTAATATGATCAACTCTGAGATCACAACAACTCAAAGAAAGAAAGGAAGAAATGCTTCTCCTAGGTGTGGCAGTCCTGAATAGCAATGCAGTTTGTGCATTTCTCATTACAGGCATTATACAACATGCTGCCATCAGACACTTGTCTGCTGACAAAAGTGGTTCATTTCAAGCAATCAGCTATTATTGAAAACTATGTAGTTCTGCCAGGGACCATTGTTGTGATACTTTGAAAATTGGGAAAACAAAAAAGGTTCATTATTAAGGTTGTATGAACAACCCATGGTCAGACTCTGAAAACTTGGGGAACCACAATTTGGGAAATGATTCAAGTTTATAATGCTTTACCTTTCCCACCTAAAAAACATAAAATCCAGTCTACTAAGGTTTTATATCTTAAAGGAAACCTACTTGCATGATACATATACCATGTCAGGCCACAGCCTTAGAACTTAATCTAGGAATCTAAATGCACCACAAAATATTGCTCCAAAATAGGTTACCTGCAATAAATACTACTGTAAAAGTGGGTCTATATTATAAGCCCGAAAAGACTAAACCGCAAACGCTAACATGAGCGAAAATGCCGGTAATCGAACTTGCTATTGTGGGGGGCTGTGCCCCCCACACCCCCTGCTAACTACATATTCCAACTACAAGGTTGCACTACAATGAGGAAAGGGCAAGTATCCCACTCCTCACTGTAACACGACCCCACAATCACTGTTTCGATTCCCGGCATTTTCGCTCATGTGAGCATTCGCGGTTTTCTTTTTGTGCATCTGATATAGACCCGTAAAACATTTAAAGTATAACTGGTTTGTACAAAATGAAACAAAATGTCTTAATAAAACACTAATGTTGGATTTTTCTCCTTCTTTAAAAAAATCAGATTTGAAAATCCCATATATTGAAACACATATATACACACACAGGGAAGTGATTGCAAAAATTCACAATTTGGTCACTTAGAACTTATGCAAGGTCTCAGAGCATGAAGAACAGCAGTTACCTGCCAACCCATGCTAAGAAGCTCAAAACAATTCATAGCCAATCCCTAATTTTTGACAGGTGTATATACTAGGAAAGTGTAAACCTCGAAAGGTTTGTCTCTCAAAAGCTTCCGAAAAGAATCAGTAAAGTTTTTTTTTAAGACTCCTTTGTCTAATCCTGAACAAATGCTAACATACAGTATGACTAATATATCTATGATGTTGAGCATGGAATGGTGTCAAAGGCATTGGGTACATCAAGGTGTGCTGCATGTACCATTTTGCCTTTGACTAAGTCTTCTGTGGATTTTCAAAGAAGGAGAGGTAAAAAAGTAAAGTTTGGGTTTTGTTATTATATGCTGTACTTGGTCAAACCAGGTTCAAAATGTAGGAAATAATCAGTGAGGAAGAAAGTACTTAACACAGAGGATTATCCTGTTGCAATATGTTTTGGCTTTTGAAGATTAATAAGAGGACCAAGTACTGGATACACAGTTGAAAGGGCTAAACAGAGAGGTATACTCTCATATTTTCATGTCCTCGACCAGAAGCATTTTATAAACATTTCACAACTCTAATTTTCAAATTTGATTTTTTTAAACAAGTAGAAAAATCCAAGATTAGTGTTTTGAATATGGCATGTATGTCAAATAATCAGTCTTAGTATCTTAATCATTATATGACAGTATAACCTTGGTTGGAGGGACTTTTGAGTTAGCCACTCTGTAAATGCATATTTAATTTATGTGATCATTCTCCAAAAGGAAATTGCATGCCTTTAACACAAATAAAATACAACACCTTTTTTGCCTTCTGTTGCTATCACTGCTAGTGTGACTATTATCAGTTAGATTTGCTATAGCAATTATTTATTACCAAAGCTAATAAAGGTAGTACAATTGTTGTTTTAAACACTGTTGACTACAAGAATGAGATGTATAATATGATAAATTATGAAAACATTACATCATGGCAACATGGTCTGACATTATTAAAAGTTATAGGTTTATTGATTCTTAAATTTATGAGTAGTTGAATGAATGTTTAATAGAGCACTGATTGGCTGATTATTCTACACTGAAGACATAGAATGTTTGGGTTACTGAAGATTCATAAGGATTTAGTAAACTTGCCGTTATGCCCAACAGTGAAACAATGTGTCAATAAAACAAAAGCAATGGTAACATCTGCAGAGACTTTTTTTTCAAAAAGCAGTGAAGCAAGTCATATGTATGCAATTAATTTGACTTTACGAAAAAGACTGATGATTTAAACCTACTGAATACTGACTTTTTTAGTAATTATCGATATTAGGTCATTATACATTGTTGTACCCAATAAAGAGGGCTTAGAGATAGTACATCCTAAATTAATAGCATCAAATTTGTTTGAATACAATAAAATATGTTTACTAATGAAAATCTTAGATGTTATCCTGACATACATTTTTTGCGTTTGATTTTAAATTTTATACGCAAAATAATAAGGTAACCAAGGGAGCTGCAATGGCCCCCATCTATATGAATATTTTTATGTCAAGCTGGGACAATGAATTTATTTTTGATTCAGATTATAAGTTTACCTTGTTCTTTAAATATTTTATTGATGACATTTTTTAATATGGAGAGGTACAGTATCACTCTTACAGTTTTTTTAAATTGTTTGAATGGTGTCTGTGGTTATTTACAGTTTATGTTTGAATATATTATTTAGTAACTTTTTGGATTTAATAATATACTAGTCCAATGCAATTTCATTATCAAAAAATTATAACACGGCCATTCGGAGTAATGCATATCTAAATTACTACAGCCTGCTCCCTAAATTTTGAAATAACATATTGTTAAAGGATAGTTTGTTAGGGCTAGTCATTTAACAGATGATGACAATCTTTTCATAAAAGAAAGTTTATTATTTGCTTTCAAGTTTTTTTTTAATCGAAGCAATATTGTTAGAGGTAAAAAATCACAGGGAAATGGAATACAAGCCCTATGGATGGTCATAAATAAATAAAATTATAGGAAGGTATACCAACATGAATTTTATTTTAACAATGTTATTAAAAGCATTTTTTGATAAAACAAATAATAAAAATGAATTTAAGAAACAGTAGATTTTCAGTGGATTTCCAGAGATCTTAAGTAAGCTAGGAGATGAGACATTTTTGTTAAGAAGAGAATGGTTGATTTTAAAGATGTTTTTCAAGGAAGACTGAGTAGTTTATTTAGTTCCCTTCCTGATAAACAGCATTGCACGTACAAATGCTATGATTGCAATTACTGTAAATACATCAGAAGTGATGTAACAAATGTTAAAGTAAAGATAAAGAAAGGCACACAACCAGATTTTGTACCTGTAAATCAAGATATGTTGTTTATCTCACAACGGGCACATTATGTAGTGCTTTTTTTATATCGGTAAGGCTCCTAGAAAACTACATTTTAAAATTTATGAGTATATGCATGCTATTGAAATAAAAGATGTCAAAATGCATTGTTAGAAAATGCTGAAGTTTGCAGTACAACAAAAGATATTGTTTTGTTATAACTGATTTCATTAATGTAATAAAAATGACTAAATACACAATAAAAATTAATTTAATCCAATACAATAGAATGTCATTCAGTTAGCACTTTCATCTCAAAAGATTTTTTCAGATTGAATGAAAATTAGTAATCCAACACACTTTATATCAATTCATCACATGATCTGAATTGAATAATGGATTAAATAATGCCTTATTTGCTTCCTTTTTAAAAATAATTTAAATTTGTCTTTATCATTTAAGCCTGGAGGGCACATGCATCTAGCCTTATCTGCCAGCAGTATTCCCTCCAGTCTAATTTATCCTCTGCATCAAAGATATTTGAGAAGTTTTGGACTTGATCAATATAAAATTAAAATTCACTTCACATTTTCCTTCGAAATAATGTTTACTTAAGGTGTTATTTTAGCACCTTATCCTTTGAGCTAATGTTTACTTAAGGCATTATTTTAGCACTTAACTCAATGGCATGACATTTTATTGTATTGGATTAAATTTATTTTTATTGTGTATTTTGTCATTTTTATTAAGTTCTGTAACTTTTCCATTCAACTATAAGTTGCGTTTTCATTATATAATTGAGTTTGTTGCCAGTTATAAATATAGGTCTGATCCTGATGATTACATACATTGGCATGGATGCAGTTGGCACATTGTTTTAAATGCCTGCAATTTTCCTGTAATAACTTTCAAACTGAAACTTATTTAAAAAGGAAATAGTTAAAACATTACTCAAGAGGCATTTTGTGATATTAATCCATCATTTAATTGTGTGCACTTCAGTCTGATGAAGTCTCCTCAGGAGACCAAAGCACTTATGACAAAGCGGCATTAAAGGTCTTTTTGTCAATCATTTGATCTAGACTCAAGATATCAGACTTTAGTAATATAGTATAACCCCAGTGATTTCAACCTTTCACTTCTGAATCTAAATCTGGAAGTATAATGTGTTCTCTGTCCAATTAGTTTTTCCATTTCATTCTACTTGAACTTTAAGACTCAGAAAGAGAAGATAAAATAATTAGTATTTACATCTCTGAGCTATTTTATGTCAGCCCCAGTAGTGCAGCGGTTAGTGTTGTTGCCTCACGGCAAGAGGTTCTTCAGTTCAATTCTTGGCCGGAGTGCCTTCTGTGTGGAGTCTGCATGTCCTCCCTGTGATGAGTGAGTTTTAATGACATGCAGTAGGTGTGGGTGTGTGTGTGTGCGTGTACCTTCTGTGAAGGTTGGTGCACCAGGCTGGCAACTCGACATCATAAAAACCCACTGCCAATCCATCTGTGGACCAGTGATCTGCTGTGGTAACCCCTAACAGAAGAAGCTGAAAGATGTGTGAGCTTTTTTAACTGATGCTGTATAGACTGAGAACACCATAGTACATGTTTCTCTAGCATAAAGGATCAAAGATGACAGCACAAAAAAACTGAGAGCCTCCTTCATCAGTTCATAACTAGTCTAGGATTTTTTTCTTTATGCTACTGAAATTCCATGCTTCAGCCTTCCTTCTCATCCCACTAAACACAGATTTGAAGCAATATTGTGACCTCATCATGTCTGTGAACTGTATTCAGATTTATTTGATATGTGGTGCCATTAAATAATGTAACAATTATTAGTTAAATCAACAAATGTTTCTTAAGCAGCTTGCTCCAGCTTACTGTTTTTAAGAAAAGACTGCTACATATCCATTTCAATTAGGTGACCTGCTTATAAATGCTACTGCTTAGTTCATGGATATAGCAATTGTGTATATGTTTAACTGTGGCCAGTCAGGGAATTCAGAACCTTGATTACAGAGTCACTTGCAAATATTAACTGCATTGATATTTATAGTAGTCATACTTGAAAGGAGTATTTGTAATGTCATGACAAGCATAAAGTTTTGTCTCACACACACACACACACACACACACACACACACACACACACACACACACACACACACACACACACACAGCCCTGCTAGTATTCCATCAGAGAACCCAGATCCTTAATTTAAAACACATTCAATTTATTTCTCTGTCTCAGTATCCGTGAACCATGATTATATCAGCCAATGTAACCAAACATTCGAAAATATTTATTTTTGGAATGCTTTGAATGGTTTGACCACATGATCGAGCACCTGACTGGAGTGATCAAATTTAGAGGGAAGTGAAGGCTTTACTGCTTAGGTATATGATGCAAACATTAAAGTCGTTAGGCCTTGTCTGACTATGCAACAAGCTATGAACCACATGTGCCTCAACCCAACTCCTCTCTTGTTTCTAAGACAAGTGTGGTTGTACAGTCTTATGAGGGAAACCATCTGTGGCCTGCCCCACTAATATGGTGAGTTAATGATTGCTTCTCCTTTCTTACCTCTTGCAGGCCTGCTCACCCAGCGCAGGGGCAATTAGTAAAACCCAGGTCATCTTTGCAAATGTCAGGGCTTTATCCTTCTTTGCAAATGAAGCTAGCATCGAAGCTTCCATGTCAAGACTTACTTATATTCCTGTTTCTTAAAAACATGTCAGGTTACTTATGCAAGACCTAGGCAATCAGCTGCTCAGTGTAATAGGTGCCTACTCTGACAGTACATGTAATTTATTTCTCTCAGCTATGCAAAGCCATTGATGCTAAAGGTGTCAATAAGTGTATTTTTATTTTATTTTTTTTGGCTAACATGGCTTTTTTATTACCCCCTCATCTTCCTATAATAATACAACTTCATCCTCCTATGATAATAATACCCATATGTTAACCAGGTAGGTCCACCTGGGAAGAATGTCTGGTTAAGTGACTTACTCAAGGACCAGATTACAAAAGACCAGCTTTTAATATAAGTGATCACTTACAGTCTTACACTGACAGCAAGTCTTTTGGAAATAGGCCCATTGTCATTAGCATCAGCAATGGATCCTTGCTTTACCATTCCAATGACAAATGATTACCAGAGTTAACTACTTTGCAAATCAGATGCACAGTATCATTTGAGCATGCTCTACAGGATGCACATATATAATTTTGCCTAAAAATAAATTTAAATATACAATTTATCCCTGCATCACTGAATAGTTTGCATATGCATCAGTCTGTATAATTAATCTGACCAGTGCTTTAATTTTTTATGCACATATCATGTGTTTAAAGCACATGGTTTTTGTGTCTAAATTATAATTTAACAAGGTTCTAGAAAAAGGTGCAAAAGAAAGGCATAACTCATTTTACCTTATTACATCATTCCTACATCACCTTTCCTCCAACAATGCCTGAACAGTGTTCATTAGAGACTTAGATAAGTAGGCTGAAAGCCTTATTTTTATTGTGCAGTGGTTCTGTCCCACAATAACATCCTACCATATTGCCATTATGACAGATATGTTATAGGTTTGTACATACTGTAATAAATTGAATTGTCTTCATATTTAATATTCTATTAGAGATGCTTCCTGCTGCTGTAAAATATGGATTTAATTTATTTCCCTGGTCTTCCTTTCAGTACTGCCGCTATATTTTTCAGACTTGGCCATGGTCATACTGAAAGAGGTATTTCAACTAGTTTATATGTCCAGTTAATAACTAAATAAAAGTAGTCTGTCAGTCTCTACTCTTTATTTTTTTTGTGTGTTGTCTCTGTAAGTGTTGTAGAAGTTAATTTTTATTTTTTCTACATTCACACATTCTTGATTTGTTGTTACCTGATCAGTGCTCACTGAAATTTACTTGTGTGAGCAGACACCACAACATATTCTTATGTGTAACCATAGTGACACAACTGCAATGTACAGAGAGTAGTCAAATGTAAACTTGCACACATGGAATACTTCAACAAACATCTGACAAAATTTACTTATATCACTGCAACCAGCCATCTTCTCAAAGCTAAGGACACATTCTTACTGCTTCAACTGTCAGGAGCACAGGCAGAGCTCCATAAAAAGACTGTTGGAGTACTAAAATCTTCAGAGCTTTTTTGTTGCTGATGAGAGCACTCCTTCGATGAGCCCTATGGAACTGTCATTTGAACTGTGATCTTCAAGAGCTGGGTGAAAGCCTTCCACTAAATGTTATTTTATTTAGTTTAGTTTGTTTAGAGCATAATACTCTGCCTGTGGGGGACTGTTAGTGGTTTACTTACATCAGAATCACTTATTCTCTACTGTACATGTTGCCGATCTATCCAAGCTCTATTCCATTCTTTCAACATCTCTTCCTCAACTTACCTATGGAGCAACCCCCAGTCTCTGTGGTGATACCTTCCAATGTATGCAGAAAGAAGAAAGTTGTAAAGGACTATTCAGGTGTCAGGCCAGCTCATTTTCTGCCTTAGCCACTGGTGGGTGGCTCTGTTGTGATTGCTTGTTGTACCGCAGACTGCACATCTTTTCCCCCACTCCTCTTGGTGTAGCTTTTTCAGTCACAATAAACAGGGGATATCCATGCCCTCTGTGGCTGTAGGCATGCCCTTGGTGGGCAATGGAGAGTAACCTTTGCCAGTGGAAGGGACAGGTGAATGGCCTTAATTTGGCTGAGGTAGGGAGATGGAAGCTGGAACCTACTATGAGCCAGTTTGTTTTCAGGGAGTGTGTGTGTGCTTAGTGAGAAAAAAAAGTCAGTCTCCTGTATGTATCCATAAAGACTCAAAAAAGTAAAAAAAAAATTGTGGACATTTAGAAACCATATATCTGAACGGTGGTGGTGCTGCAGTAGCGTTGTCGCCTCACAGCAAGACGTTGTCCCTTTCGATTCTCAGCTAGAGCGTCTTCTGTGGAGACATGCGTGAATGGGCGTACCTTCGTTGAAGGTTGTGCATTAGGGCTGGCAACTCAGCATGTAAAAATCAACTGCCAATCATTAGCGGACCGGAGTTCCGCTGTGGCGACCCCTAACCGGGAAAAGCCGAAAGACACAACAACATATCTGAAACATTTGCTGTCTTTAAAGTTCATTTGCTTATATCCTATGGACCTCCATTACAGTAGGTTTAAGGTTTCATACAGTGAAAACTCTAGCTTGGCTGTTTTTTTTTTTCCTTGCATTTTTTTACTTAATGGTGTGTCTGTGTAACCTTTGTAGCCTTTAGTCTGGGTGTTAACTGGGATATTTTGCAAGCACCTTAATGCTTATGGGTATCAGCTGGGTTTAAAAACTCTGTATTTCTAATGTACAATCAAACAATCCATTTATACTGTGCTGATGAGGTCAGTTAAAAGGCTAAAACATGCATGTCCACAGCTAGTTGTGTTTGGCCATATTGGTCTGACTCTATCCATAAAGACGTAAAACGTCATGGGCATTCAGAAGCTATGTAGCTGAAACACGATGTCCTTAAAGGGTCATATGTTTATATCCCATGGACCTCCATTACAGCATTGGCATGCATTCATGTTCAATTGCTCAGAGCTGCTCTAGGCTTGGCTACTTTGCCTGGGAGTTGCGGAGAATTTTCTGCATCTAAAGCCATCCACTACTAAAAGAATAAAAATAAGTATCCGTTTGCACTTCAGCTGATTATTTTTACTGTATTTCATAAGGATCTTGTATTATTTGTTACATTTCTCACACTTTAGTAGAGTTTCAAAGCTGAACTGTTTCCCCTGCTGATGTAGTACTTAATTACACTGTGTCTGCTACTTTTACAGGACTGTAGTATCTACATTGTGTGGTTTCCCTGCACTTGAGCTCTGAAACCATCATTTTATGCATTTCACAACACTTCTTTAACCTATCTGAGTTGAGGGCTGCCGGCTGAAAGCTTATTGTGTTTTTCCTGATTGGTCTGTAGGCACTGCTGTTGTAAAACTTGCTTTTTCTGATTCTATATAAGCTCAGTGTTTTTTTGCAAAACTGCTCTCTGTGCATCGGTGGTTAGCCGTGCAATTTATAGACAGAAATAATTTCAAGTTAAAATTCACCTTAAAATAACTATCTCTGCAACCTTCCTCAGTATCCCTGCTGCTCTAGGATCATCTGAGTTGTGCACAGAGGAACATCACCTTGTTGGATAGCTGCAGTTCACAATGAGTATAGCACTCATTCTTCATCCATGTGGTATCATCGCAGTCCAGTTAAATCTTCTCACTTTTCTCACTGGTTTAACCCATACTAAGAAACCTGAAACCATGGACAGGCACTTTCCTGTTATCCCTGTGACCAGCCTGGTGGGCATGGGCATCCTGAGGCAATGTAGCAACTGTCTCACGCATACTGACAACCACTAAATCCTGAAACAAACACACACAGTATGTGAGAGATGTAGTCACATTATGAAAATTGAGACACAACTCTAACATGCTGACAAATGAAATGTTAAACAGGTTGTTAGCACACATGCATCATTTATATCACTAAATAAGGTCTCAATACATAAACCCATATATGCAGATTTTCTCAGAAGTAAGTTGCCAAAACCTCAAAGGCCTCCCATATGTTGCCCTCAGAAACCACTTGCAAACAAACCCAAGTCAACCCCAACACTACACATAAAAATACACATTAGACTGTATCCACAAGCAAACCCCAAAGGCAAAACACCACACATTCAAACATCTTAGTCATAGAGACTCTACTGTGAGACACACAGATGTCCCCCTCACTTGGTTCGATAAAGAGAGGGCAACATTTAGTTACCTGTCAGAGGACAGGATTCGCAGATCATGCAGGCACTCATATGACTCAAAGCACAAGTACCCGTATGGCTCAATCATATGCCATGTGGGTCTGAATGACCTGAGACATACCTTCCCAGACTATATGAAGAGAAACATGATGACCTTCTATGAATATGTGTCATAGGTGGGTATGAGCCTTGCAATGAGCAGCATTCTACCCTCACCAAGAATGATATCACAATACAAACAGAAAATGATTCACTTCAGTAATAGGTTTAGCTACTAGTTTCATCTCAAGTGGATCCTGTATTCGTCAATATGGGATGACATGATCCCCAGACCTTACTGCTTTTCCAGAGATTGTCTGCACCTGTCACCACTAGGCTTTCGAACACTGGCCAAGACATTAGCCACCTCTTTGTGCCTTTTTTAGGTAGCACCAAACCAACAGAACTACTAACATAATGAATTCTTCTGTTGCCAAGCTGAAGGTACTACTACTCAATGCTAGGAGTCTTAAAAAGAAGCTGTACTCCCTGGAATTGTCCTCATCCTGCAGAATGCTACAGAGGTATGGTTAAATGCTGCAGAAAGCACTCCAGCAGTACAAGGCTACAATACCTATCACACATTCAGACAAACTCTGAAAAGAAAAAAATGAAAGGAGGAGATATTTCCATTTACATAAAAACAATCGCGCTGCAAGACTGCTCAAGCAGGAGGACTCCCTTGAGCTACTCCAAGTCCAGATGACCATAGCTAAAATCATCTACCATTTGATCACTAGCAACAGGTCCCCAATCATGAACCATGAAAACCACTCCACATACCTGAAGTTACTAGAATCACTTACCATTCAGCCCAACATACTACTCATGGGAGATTTTAACTACCCCTCCCTAAACTGGGAAGCATACATGACCAGTAACATGCAAGTTCAGAGATTCCTGGACTTTTTCAATGCAAATTCTCTGGAAAAGCTGATCTGCACTTCCACTAGGGGCTCAAATATTCTTGACATAGTACTGACAAACATGAGAGAGCATTGCACACACACACCCCTCACTTAATATCATCATTGGTAAGATTGGATCATAAATTGGTCTTCTTTAAAATATATGTAACAGTAGAGCTCCCATCAGACCCTAAAACCCTAAAGAATTTTTCCAAGGCAAATTACCTTCTATTAAGTGACAGCATAGGTCATTTTAAATCGTTCCCTAACCCCAAAAACACAAACACCTGTGCAGAAGTATACATGCATGCCCTGTACAACCACTGAAACAACTGCATAGAAACGGCAATACTTGACCAAACTAAACCCAGGTCTAGCCAGAAAAACAAGTCACCCTAGTGGACCCCTGGCATAGACTATAAAACAAACTAAAGAAATGCTGGTCTAGAAGAGAGTTCATTCATTAGTTGAAACAGGCAAATCAGGGAACTAGTCAATTCCTCACGAGCTAAATATGAAACTAAAATAGCTTCCCAAGCAAAGGTAAACCACAAAGCATTTTTTAGTTATGTCCAAAATCTTAAGGGAAATACTTAACAATGTGCTGAGTTGTCTGTAGATGGCACTACATATACTCAGCCAGAACTAATAGCAAGGGTCTATATTGGAACATCGAATATTTAACAGTTCGAATCACTAAAGGTCGACCCTTAGTGATCGAACTGTTAAAACATTGAATGTTCTGAAAAAAAATTAAAACAATAAAAAAAAAATTAAATGGTGTAGGCAGGGGGGCAAGCCCCCTGCAACTCCCACAGCCACTGCTACTTAAATATACCAACTCCGAGATTGCACTTCAGTGCACTACAGTGCGGAAACGGAAAATTTCCACTTTCCCCCCTGCTTACAGCAATTACTTTTCATTTTTATTATTTTTTTAATTTTTTTATTACTAACTCGATGTTACTGAACTTCGATGATATGGTGTTGACAATATTGTGTTCAAGTTTGTAATATAGACCCTAATAGCAAACCTGCTGGCCAATAAATTCAGCTCAAAGTTCACTCACTCATTACCTCAGGTCACTCTCTATAAAATACCCCCCACCATTCCTTTGTCCATTATCACAAAATAACAGGTTATCACTGTGCTCTCTAAAGCTAGAAACATAGCATCAATGGGCCCTGACAGAATCCCTGGGTGCCTACTAAATAGTTTGAAACATGACCCACTCGAATTTCTATTTAACCAAAGTCCCCAAACATGCTTTGTCCCAGTAGAGTGGAGGACAGCAGCAGCCATCCCTCAGCACAAGGGGGGACCATCAATGAACTCAGAAAAATACCGACCCATAAGTCTGACTAGGGTCATATGCAAGATTATAGAAAGGATAATCTTGGAACTAATTAACAGCAACATAGGAAATCTCCAGGCTCTAGAACCAACCCATTTCAGCTTCATCAAGGGTGGCTCCTGCCTGCTCAATCAGGTGGACTTCTGTGAGAAGGTCACCAAGGGCATGGATGAGGGTAAGGCAGTGCATACAGCCTACCTTGACATGGCTAAGGCATTTGACACAATAACCCACTCAGGTATTATAGATAAACGCGCAAAGTTGTATATAACCTCTACATCACCAGATAGTCAAATGTCTTACAAATAGGACATATGTTATTAAAGTGGGGTAATCCACACCCAGCAAGAGGCCAGTCACCAGTGACGTACAACGGGGCTCAGTGCTGGGTCCCCCTCCTGCTTGGGATATACTTCTCAGATGTCAAGGCAAATACAGATGGCCTTTGGCTGATCAAATTTCCTGATGACTGCAAGTTGGGGCAATCATTCACTCCCCAAATGATGTTGATATCCTATAGAAAAGTCTAACGAAGACTAATGATTGGTATCACAGCCATAGCCTCAAACTAAATGTGGAAAAAAATGCATAATAATATCCTTTGGAAAATCAAGTAACCCTGCAAATTACGACACTGATAACACCCCCTAAGAGTGCACCCAGTGGTGAGAGAGCTGAGTACTCAGATAGATAGTCATCTGAACTTTGACCACTATGTGTCCACGGTGGTGAGGAAATCCTTCGATATATCTCACATTATAAGTAAGGGTACGGTATCCAGATCTAAAGATGTCATAGTACCACTGTACTCAGCACTCATCAGATCAATAATCAAGTCCAATGCACCCTTTGAAATGTACCTCACCAGGCACCTGCAACAGCTGGAATGTCTTCAGAGGTTTTCACTAAAAAAATACAGGATATAACCAACATGTTATATGTGGACTGATTCAAAGCCCTATCCCTGCATTCAGTTTCCTACCAATTACTGAGGGGTAGTCTGTGTATGGCAGTCTCTGACCCAGCCCTGATAGAAATGTTGCATATTCGCAAAACTAGCTGCACAAGGATTACCTGCTCCAAAGATCTAAACCTGATCTCTGACATGGATAGAACATGACGGAGCGACAAATATGTGTCCCAGAGACTGCCCCTACTCTGGAATAGACTTCCTATTCACATGAAGCAGAGCCCTTCCCTGGCCATCTTCATGTGGAATCTGGACTGAAGGATGGGAAAATCACTCCTGGGGTTGTGCCCATGTCCCCTATGGACAGAGGCAGTCTGTAAAAAGTGTCATACCTCACTTGCTGACTTTTGTTATCTTTTCTATAGGGATAGAAAATTGGGTGAAAGTTGGGTAAAACTGGCTAGACCTGCAAAGGCTCTTGACCTTTAGCCTAGTAATCTCCTATAACGTATGAAAAGGAGTTTAAGGTATCACATAATGAAAACTCTAGTTTGGCTGGGTTTTTCTTGCAGTTTTTACTGTCTCTGTTTCTGTAGACAGAGCAGATTTGCTAAGGAATGTACTACATTTTACTTTGCGCTCTCAACATTAAGGAAAGAAAAGGACAAGAACGCCTTTCCTTTCTGACAGGACATTTCAGTCAGAAGAGCAGACATTGCAGGGGGTGCTTGTACTTCAGGAAATTCTTCTCAGTCAGAGTTCTCACGTTCTGAGACAGCATTTCAACAGATGTCTTCTTTGAAGAGATTTCTTTTTCTGACACTATCTAAGATAAAAGTGTTTTTTTTTTCCTCAATGGGACAATAATGAAATTCCTTTGGCACAAAATGCATTATGATTAATTACAATTAGCTATGCTAAAAGCTATGACTATCCCAACCATTTTGCATATTTTAAAGATTGTTTTTTTCTCACTGCTTCTACCTTACTGAAGGTCAACCTCCTGCTCCACTGAAATCTGATCAGTCATACAAGATACCCCAGCCACACAAGTACCTGTTTTTAAATCCTATAGCAGATCCAGCAGTTACTTCTGTATCTCAGGATGCTGCTAAATGGGTTACAACTGCTAATTTCATTCCACTAACAAGGATAGGAAAGCAGTGGGTTAGTTGGGGAAGAAATTGTGTTATTCTATATCTTTTCAGAATTGTAAACTTTCAAGCTCATAAGCTAAACTTTTTATTTTTATCTTTTGAGAGCATGCATAATGTAAGGGCTAATATTTTTTTCTGAGGTAAATAATTCATTGTGTTTCTGTGATGAACATTTCACATGTAACTAAGTTTATTTTAAAATGCGCTAAAGATGTTGCTGATTCTTCCTTCAGAGCTGCAGATCGTGGGGGCAGTTTTGAGGAGATTTGCTTGGCTTCATTCTCAGAATCTTTCTGATGATGTTTAAAGTGAGATTTTAAATACTCCTTTAGATGAACCTTCTTTTTCAGAAAAAAATAATTTCCCAGTTTCCACAGCTTCCTTCTCCATTAAGGAATATAAGCAGCAAGGACCCTATAATCAGGGTTTTAAGAAGAAATGGAAAGGAGGGTCCAAACAGAAAGAAAAAGCATCTAGTCAAGGACAGTTCTTTCAGTCAGCATGATTACCCACCTCTTCCCAGCTCCCACCCTGACAACATTTCTATGTTTCTGAGATTTACCCTCTCCTTGTGGCATTAGATTGTTTCAAACAGCTGAGTTTTGAAGGTAATCCTGTGGAGTTAAACTTGGCAATGATAATCATTCCCCCTTTTCAAAGGTTTTCTTCCTTTTCAGGGAACTAGACCTCACTATTTCACCCATCTTGCAATGTGATGTCTCATCGAGCCATAGAACCAATCCCTCCAAATCTCCTAGGGAAAGGATTGTATTTATGAAATTTTCTAGTTCCCAAAGCAGAAGGATACTGGAGGATTGTAAAGGACCTTTTTTTCTAAGGTTTATCATCAAGATTCTATATTTCAAGATGTTATATTTTAAGTCTGTTGTACCTTTGATTCTGCCCCCCCTCCCAAGCTTCCATGATAAAGCTGGATCTGAAGAACACCTAGTATCAAATCATCATTGCAGAGCATTTTAGGTGCTTTGTAAGCTTTGGTGTATCTAGCTTACATTATCAATTCTGTTTTATGCTTTGGGCATTCCACAGTGTCAAGGGTATTCACAAAATTATTGCTTACTGAACTCACATTTCCACCTTTGTAACATTGTCTTATCTTTGCACACTCTTTATTTTATTTTCCAACAGCAGTTCAGGAACTTCTACTCAATCTGGGTTTTCAAATAAACTTTAGAAGTCTTCTCTCATCCCTTCTCACATTATAATTTTCCCTAGGATAATACCACTCAAATTTCCAAACTTTTGCAGACTGCCCAGATTTTTGCCTCATATGTTTGGTCTGCTCTTCAAAAAACTTGTGGTTTTCTTGTTAATCACTGTGGACTGAAGTCACTAAATCATGACATACATCTGAGTTTTAGACTTCATATCCTTCAGAAAATGCATGCTAACATAAATCCTGTTATTCTATCAACTTTCTAAGTTTATAAGAGCAATATTTAATATTTATCCCTAATTTTGGGCCTTTGTTCACCCATTATTTAAGACTTTCTCCAGATTTCTTGCACTAAGAGGTCGAGTGGCATATATGGAATGTTTGCTGGACTCTGCCATGGGAAGGGCCTTTCCTCCTTCAGGCAAAGAAGACTTAGTTCATCCGTTCTTCCTGATTCTCCTCAGTCAAAGCCATGTATCTGTAAGGTAGTTTTCATGATTATAGGGTCATTGGCATTGATGAGTCTCATGCTTGCCCTGGACAGACTACATGTAAGAAAAATAAAATGGCACCTCAGCCAAGTCTGAATTCAACATCTACAACCTTTGTCCTTTCAGACCCACGTTTTGAATAAAGAGGGAAATTGCATGGAGGGAACTGGTGTGGGGAATGGTTTCAAAAGGAGTAAAAGTGGGAACTCTGTGGTGTACTGTAGGCAGAAGCACATAAATATCAGAGAGATGTTGGTAGTTATCAATGCTATGAAAGCCTTAAATCATCTCTGAATCCTCAAGATTGGTGACATGCATTTGTTAAACCCATCTTTAAGGGAAAGGAGAACGAGATAAACCCAGAGTCGTATAGGCCCATAAGTTTACTTTCTTGTTGTGGAAAAACAATGGGGACGGTTATTTTGGGTAAATTATTGTCAGAATTAGAAAGGATGGGACTTGAAACCATATATCTGCATGCATATTTTGAAAATAGACCTACAACTACCAGTAACATGATATTCTGTACTTTAGCAATAGCCCACAACTTCATGCGGGTAAATCCTGTGATACCTACAGCCAGTTGTGGATTATTGCTGTTATACAATGACATTATTTGAAAAAATAGAAATGTAAGCAGTGTGGGCAGACGGTCAAAGCAGGGTCATTACCTCCTGTCATTTGAACTGCTCTCAGGTTAGAACTTCCCTGCAAATTTAATGAGTCTAGGGGCACACATGTAGCCAGGATTTCCAGATGTATGGCATTCATTAAAGATAAAGCAGTAAACTGCACGTTTATTGTTTCCTTTTTTCCAAGTACAATTTTGAATGAGCCTCATAAATTCTGTAATAACTTGTTGGGATTAGTGTTGCTGCCTGTTATTATCTAGTCAGTCACTACTCAGGTGTGGACATTTTGTAAATGGGCAGATCTGGGTTAAACTGTCAATGCATTACCAGGTGAATTAGATGCACTTTATTCTGCCTGGGTAGTGATATAACAAGAGCACTGTGTTAAAGTATATTCAAAGATATGTGGCTGATCTAGTAACAAAGTATGACTACTTCTGCTTTGGATGCATTGTTTACAAAAGTAACATGCAGTGCTGTACTACAGATATGATAATTATTGTAATGTTTTAAAATGTCCCTTTATTCATGAAAAGAGTATGGATTATACATGCACCGGATACACAGGCAATGGTTAAAATTACCTGTGCCCCCCACCCCCCAGCACAAACAAGAGCCATGAGGAACTTTCAGCTCAGTTCTGAATATGGTTAACATTTTCAGAATCTGAGAACCTGATTATTATTGCTGTGCAGCATAAGGGGTGGGAGGTGCTGTGCTCCTGAGTGTGTCATCCTTAGGATGAGATCTGCTTTAGCTGGTGATATGTAGAATATTCCTCGGCACCTATTGAAAAGAGTACAGGAAGTTCCCTGATACCCTGACCAAATTTCTCTTAATAGTATAAATACCACCTTGGGTCTCCCCTGAAAAGAAACAACCAGCATCTCAGAACTAATTTCTTCAACAAGAAATAAACAAAAAAATTAGAAGGAATTAAATAATGGTGGCATAACAGTGTCAGTCATTCAATGCCACCTTTGCTACTGCTAGGCAACCATCAGTGTCTAGTTCCAAGGCTAGGAAATGAGCACTGGATTAACGATGTTGAAGAAACAAACAAGTGGTCAGCCTGGGTTAAACTGACCACGATGTAAACAAACTTACAAGTCAGCTTAGAATTTTCTTCCATGTGAAAGTCTGCTTCATGCAAGAAAGAAAATAAATGAACATGATCTGGAAAGTGGCAGTAGGACTTTTTTACTTAACAGGAAATGTAATATCGTTTGCATTAAAATATATTTAAGAATGGTTGTATAACCAATAATTCTGTGAGCTTTTTTCTTTCTTTAATAAATGAAGAGTTCTTTACTGGTTCTGTACTGTACTATAAACCACTGGCAAATATCAATGTTAAGGGTTTTTGCAATATACAATGAAATGTAATCTGTGTGGGTAACATAAATGGGCCATATCAAAACAAAAACAAATAAGTACCTAAACCCTCCTGTACAGTAAATGACAAATGCATTTGTTTTAACAGCCTGTCAAAGGATAAGTCTTCATATGAAAGAAAAAGTGCTGTGGTAACATCATACTTGTAATAGGGAAACACCAGTGTGACGCTGTTGTCTCACTAAGTGAGTTTATTACAGCACAATACTCTCCAGGCCCAAGACTAAAGAAGAATGAATATATATATATATTTGGGTCTAGGTCAGATGATTGAGTTTTCAGAAGTTTGAAATTCATACTGTTGAGACCATATGATCAAGTTTCTGAAAACTCGAACATCGAAAAACCCACAAAAAAAACACTAAAATCTACCTTTTTTACATTTTTACTGGGGGGCAAGCCCCCTGCACCCCCACACCACCTGCAAATAATATATACCAACTCCAAGATCACTCTATAGTGAGGAAAAGGGTAAATTTCCTGATCCACACTGTACCATGATCTCATGTTCATTTTTCTCTCCAAAACACACTCAAGGTCACAAGTAGTCATATATCCATATGTTCTTGCTGTGTGCCATCACTCTTTCTCTACTTCATCTTCTATGATAATCTGCAAATTCCAAGTAATTGAAGCCCTGGATTATATTTCCTTCAGCAATCACACCAGCCAGGTGACCACTTGAACAACTTACCTCAGCCCCAAGTCTCTTCTTGTACAAAGATACAAGATGACCAATATTTAGATTAAGTACAATGGCATTATTCTTCTTCTTAACTTTGATATTATCTCTCTCTTTTTTCTTTTCATCTGCAACTTGCATTTTGACTGATTAGATGTAGCCATACTTTTTGTCTGTTATAGTACTCATTTTATTGCATACTAGGGAATTTCTTAGTGTCAAGATCATAAAGGGTCATAGGTCAAAGTCAATAAATACAGCCTGTCCCTTCTATGAAAAAAGACCATCTTTGTGGGAACTAACATGGTCAATAAAATCAAACAAATAAATGATAACATTTAAAAATTATACATAAGTATAATTAATGTATTCTGAAGTTGCATGCATTTTCTCATAACTCAGATTTTTCTAAACTTAGAGCTTGTACTAAACAAATGCTTTCGTTAGCAGTGATTCAGTATGACTGCTTTCTGTAACTAATGCCAAGATAACTATGTAGGTTATAGAATAAATAAAGAATGACTAGCTGGATGAAAGACATGATCCAATTATAGTCTACATGTTATGCTTCCAAGAGGGGTAATACAAAAATTACCGCCAAGAAATATCATGAGCCTGCCAAGTAGTTAATCAATCATGTGTACAATACTTAAATAATGGTTTTATTAATGTCTGTCAAACAAATTGAAAGAACAGTTTCCAGGCCTAACTCATTTTGTTGCAGTCAGGCATATAAACGTAAATTTAGTGAGCAATGATACATCAGTAATCCAAGACTTTCTTGTTACAAATATGTTCAACTGATCAAAGTTTCATGAAGACCTAATATTAAGATGCAAGCATTATATATCTTTAACTGCTTAATGGCTAACTTATTATATTATATACTAAAGTAAACAGTAATAGACTGTCCGGGGAGTGATTATCCAGTTGAGAAGAATAGACATCAAAATAAACTGCCCTTAAATATAGCCTTGAAATGCGATTGACAAATTAAAAAAAAAACATGCATCAGGTATTTATCCCAAATTCTTCTAGTTCTGGCATTCCTTTGTTTTTATGTTCTGTGTTTTTTTAGACATTTATATCATATAAAAAGTTGTCACTTTATACATGAATGATATACAAATTTATATTGAGAATCATAACATACAGTTAAATAAGGTTATAAATGACTTGCTTGTCATTGACAGAGTCGAACTGAAGGCGATGTTAAATATACTGTTCAATACTGCAAGGACAGTGAAAGGTGTGACTGATATGCCATTATGTTTTCAAAATCATAGGCTATGAAATCACGACTGGTATTCAGAAAGGTTCAAAATGCAGTGGTGCCATGGTGCTGTGCTAAATAGCACCGATGTTGTAACATGGCATGTCACAAAGTTGATTATCTATCTATTAGAAAACAAAGTCCATAACCACTCTTGCTTTAGACACTGCAGTCTGAACAATGCATTATGCAGGCATTCTTCTGTTTATAGTGGCTTTAACAAATGTAGATATTGGTCCCGGAGGAGACGGGGTGTTGAAACAGAATTAAATGAAAATCCATATATTTAAAGCAGTTGGATGCCTGTGTAACACCAAGTTCAAATGATTACATTAATTTTAAACGTGTTTAGAAAAAAAAAACATTTTATTTATCAGTTCTTGTTTATGTAAATTTTCATCCAATGACAATCATCATTGTTGTATTATGAGTATTTTTTTATTGTTAAATCATTTGATGTTTTATTGTGGGAGCTATCACTAAAAGTCCTGAGTATACCAGTGCCGCTCCACAGTGGTTTTGAACTTCATTTTTTCCTGTTGCCCATTTTTTTCTGGAATAGGGGCTGAAATTCTTGTGGAGTATATATGTATTAGGCACAGTACAGCATTCACTTGCTGAGGAAACGGTCATATAGTATTACTGCAGTCACATTAATGACAGATACCATGCTCCTGAAGAAAACATGGGGTAGTGAAATCAGGTCACAGAGGGCCAACTCCATCAAACATATACATGGGAAGGAGAAGAAAGGGGAGATAGGAAAGGCAGTCATGAGACAAGGAAGGTGAAGGAACACACATAAGGGTAACCTGAAGGGAAGATAGGTTTAAGGAAGAACAGCATCTCTTTTTTTTGACAAGCTCCCATTTTCCAGTGTTTAAGAAGGGTGGGGGTGGCAGCAGAAAACAGTATAGGAAGGAATGAGGGAACAGGGAAGGTAGCAGGAACAGACAAATATAAGACACAGGCAGTGGCAAATAGGAGAAATATGAGCACAAGGGGAGAGCAACAGTGGAAGGCCACAAGCAGGTGAAGGATAAGTGGTGATAGGAAGGATTACACCATAAACAGGATATAGGAAGTAATAGTCAAGGAAGGGATGCACCTTGACAAGGGACAGGATGAGGTATGGAAGACCTGTCGAACTACCCCAGAGAAAGCACCCAGGCATTAGTCACCTAATGGCTAACATTATGGTCAGGTCCTGCTTGTGGGGATCTAAGGACAGGCCAGCCAATCATGTGATTCTGTCAGCCACACATGGAGATGCTTCAGAGCTTTTATGCAGAAATCCAGCTGTCAGCTCACCTCAGATGTAACTAGCTGCTGCACTTGACACTTCATGACTAAGACGGGCCCCTCTGGAACATTCTCAGGGGAGAAGCCTCCACAACCACCTGAGAGGTGGCCACAGATGTCACCACTCAGCCATCCAGGTTGCTTTCCATAGGCGAACTCCATCTTCCTGCAGAGAAGCAGACCTGTTGACTGCTGGTGATCCAGCAGAAGGTATTTTGACTGGTATAGATCATGGCCATTACCATTCCACATCTTGCACCACAGGTGACCCTGAAAAAAGGCTAAACAAAAAGATAAACATAAAAATACAACTCATTATACAGGGTACGACAACTTGGATTTCAATTTCAAATGATAAACATCTACATATTATACTCACTCCACCAACTGTGGAGTCTGTGACTTCCCCACAGACCACTGTAAAATATACAACAAAGAGCAATTTGTACAATTTTTCACTACAAGCAGAAGACAAGGATAGCAACAGGCAATATTCAGAACATACAATGCAAAATCATATACACAACACTTACTACAGAATGCTCTCCCGCTTTGTCTCTCTCTCTCTCTGTCTCCTTAACATTTGCCACACATTGGTGAAGCAGTTCAGCACAGCAGTGTCTGTGCTGACAACACGTACCAGGCTGGATGATGCCAGCAGCATCATTCACCACCCTATCAAGGTGGTGCCAGGCATCAGTCTTGTACATGAAGCCATTGTATTGATCCAGTAAGTGCTTCTTACAATCCCTGTACAGCATAGCAAATAGAGAAATGTTTTAGTCTCCAGGCTGCACCAAGCCAAACAGGAGAACTGCTAAAATCTCTATCATGCAACAGGTCAAAAACAAGGAGAAAAGTAATAGCGCCACGTGTGCAGCCACACATAATGGACACCACATGACCTTTATCATCAGGCTACAAGGGTGCACAGTGGAGAGTATCCCTAGTACAGACATGTAGCCCTTCATTATCCATGCATGAGTACGTTATGTCACATGATCTCCTAGACTTTGAATGGCAGAGATAAGTATGGTAGCACTAACAATAACTGATAATGTATTGCGTTTTGGCACTGATGCAGAAACAATCACCTAATTCACTTCAGTAGTATAAGCACCTTACTGCTAGGCCTATTTTAGTATGATAAAAAGTGCTGTCTTCATTTTACGGGAGACTGTGTTATGATGAGCAACTTAGGAATTAGAAGTCATGTGATAACATCTTGTATTGCCATGCAGGCATAATGACAGCAATCAAAACAACTGATAATGGATCTTAGGACTGCAGATTGCACACATGACTGCATGCAATATCAACAAATGGTAAACAGTGCAGTGCATTGGGTAGCATAGCTCAAAGGCATGGTCGGTTACCAGCCTGCTGCATGTGTGTGTGTGTGTGGGGGGGGGGGTCACTGTAACATATACACAAAGATTGCAAGACATATTACAGGGAGGATGAGGCCTTCTTTAAATAGTTTGCACAATGTATTGTCAGTACAGTAATGTGGGAAGGTTGGCAGTGGGAACATGTCCATTGTTGCTATTAGTATGTCACAGAGTGTGAATGGTGACCACACATTGACATACTGGCATGTGGCCATCACATGGAGACAGGAGGACAGTGCAGAGATATACGGGTCTGCCAAGGGCAGTCATACACACACACACACACACACACACACACACACACACACACACACACACACACACTAATCCACAGATGTATACATCTTGTCAGCGATTAGAGAGAGAACAGCAACTGTTGGAAAAGATCACTACACTGGAGTTAGAGTTATTAATGCAGGTCCTATACAAACATGTTATGCATATCCATGAAAAGGGTAAAGGACCAGGTATGGCACAGTAAGCCACAGGATATCAATGTTGAGGGTAGTCATAATAGAAAGGTACTAGAGGTGTGCTGCACAGAGTCATGGATGTGATACTTCATGCCAAGATCAAGGCAAAGAATATTGCCAGGGACAGGTCCACAACAAGAAATAACCAACACAGAAGCATCTGTAAGAGATTTTCTGATAACCCTGTCTGAGACAGTCGAGATAAGCTTCATAGTAAATCTTCACTTAGATGTAAGAGCTGTTTTGGAAATGGCTGCCAGATTGTCTGTAGGGGACGCATCAGGTTAGCCCTAGCATATTCTCTTACTATTATACACTGTCCCACATGTGAAGAGGTTATTCAGCAGAAAACATGCATATCTGTTCTTCAGTTACATCAGGACTGCAATGGTGACAGCTTGCTCCGCATGGTATGCATGTGGCCATATGCTTTGTAAATACCTGGCACGTACTCATATGTATGTGCAATGTATTGTGGAAGTGATTCATTTATTCCAGCACTGCTGCAGATATGTTATCTTTGTACTTTCAGAGGTTGCAGTGTTGGAGGGTTCAGCACAACAAGTCAGCACATGCCTAAGGTCAGTGGGCCCCTGTGGCTGATGATGAAGATGGCACCATGCACATGGTACAGTACTATATGATAACATAGTGGCACTGTTAGGAAGGTAGCATTGGAGTGCACACATACAAACACCTACCACATATAAAATGACAGTGGAGGGGCAGGATGAACATATGGCATTATCTGTGTTTAGTGCTGGACCTCCATGTTAGCTCCACCCAAACTACACTGCAGACACAACCATAAATGACATCTATGAACTGGACTACCTCCAAGATGCACACACTCACCAGAGGTGTGTAGGTGTTTGTCGCCACTGTGTCTCCAGTTCGTTTATTGACCCGGGAGCCACACTTGGTATCAATCAGTGACTATGCAGGTCAGTGATTCTGAAACTGACAGCAACTATGCAAAGCATGGCAGAGATTGTGAACATATGAGTTGATCTGTGTAAGGAACAACAACTGCACGGACTGTGGAATGAGCTGAAATGCATTCATAGTGACACCGCATAAACATATGTGGACCACACGTGACTGCTGTGGGCAGGGGTGACCAAATTGGCAATCACTGGTGCATACTTGAAGATACTGGCAAATGATTGTCACGGCAATGCAAGATATGCAGTGCATAGTCACATGCCAGGCTTTCAGTGATGGCACACACTCTTCCAGACACTGCAGCATCATCACTCCTGGCATGGACATCACCACCCCAAGTGTGGGCAATAAGATGGGGATAGATGATACTCTGTTGGCTGCATTAGGGTATCTACTTTGGTTCATGTCATTCTACACTTCCCCCTTTCCCTATTTGGCCTGCAGAGTGCAACACCAAGCTCCGGCCATCCTCAGAGTGATGGACACCATCTGTCTATTGCCT
Organism: Protopterus annectens; assembly: GCF_019279795.1. NCBI lineage: Eukaryota > Metazoa > Chordata > Ceratodontiformes > Protopteridae > Protopterus > Protopterus annectens. The sequence goes on from NC_056725.1 coordinate 844,951,610, forward strand.
GCCTACATGAGGGAGCCACATCACGGTTCTTGTACATGCTCTCAAAGTGTTGCATGTTCAGGAGCCCTGTATATGTTCTCAAAGTTCTGCATTTTGTCTTGTGCAAAAGGCCTTCAGTCCTAACACTGCAGGGCAACATCTTACAGCTGGCCAACATTCACAGCATGAAAACTCTACCCTAAAACTGAAGGATGTGACCCTACCATCATCCAACTTGCTCCCCATTTGCATGTTTATCACATGATGCTCACATAATCCTCACACCTATGATATGATTGTTCTGAACTATCACTTTGTCCCACACTACATCTGTAAATGATGATGACTGTTCCCTGTCCACTCCCCTGGCTGATGGGAGTATGGTAGCCTCTGACACACAGTGTGGTCAGTCAATGCATTGCAAAGCATAGCCTTGGTAAAACAATGCAGGCATCAGTTTTAATCTGTGTTTTTCTTGTCATGGCTGAAAGCTGTAGACTACATGTTGCCTCTTTGCTAGTGCCACAATATATTATGCCCATCTCTGCCTCACATGGTGTATCACTGGAGCCAGGTCCTCCCACAGCTCCTTATCTGACTCTTCCTCTGCTGTTACCATAGGTTTGTCAGGCAGTACTGTATTGTTTCCTAGTTATATCTATCTGCTTACTACCATTGTGCAATGTAGCACAGATCAGATAACATTTTATTGCAGATCTTAGATAGGCACAGAAATACACCACCAGATGTGTCCAAGCAAAGGAAGTGCATCTGAGCCCAATCCATTCTAATATGTGTCTGCACCAGTATGGTTTGCCAGGGTCTTGGGGCTTCAGATGGGAATCATCATCCAAGCTTGCCGAGCATATTATACGTCACCTGTAGCATGAGTGTGGACACCATTATGATAACTCTGCTGTTTATTTCCATTGCAACAGCAGATCCAGGGCTATTTGACTGGCAGCTGGTGTGGTGGTCTATTCTACATGGCATCCAAAGCAGTCAGAAGAACTTCACCTCTGTCACCTACCACTGCACAGGGTATTATATGCAGTGCAATCCGGACAGTTCCTGCAGTTCACACATTTGGCACATATGACCTCTACCAATACTTTTGTGTAGCGTGACTTCCCATAGGGTAATCTAGATCACTGCACATTGCATTACTTTTCTGAATCCCCTATCTTGTTCCCAGTACTAAGAATATAATGAAGATATTATTTAGAATGTGTTAGTGCTATAGTTTAGTGACTGGGTAATGTGTATTTTATGACCATTTTCTGGCAATGACTTTTTTGATTACTTGTAATCTAGAAATCAATAATTTGACATGTTGGCTGAATATTTTGAGCGAACATCAGCTAGTAAAAGAATGCTTTAATACACTGCAAATAATACATGAGATAAAAACTAAATTATCTTAGAAATTAAAAAACATTAAGGAAAAGTTCCAGCAATGTTTATTTGTAGAGTTTTTTTTACTCTTTGGCACAGGTGCATGCTTTAATTCCAAATTTTAACATCTTTGATACTGCTTAAAATGTGGAACCCTATGATATATAATTTATAAATGATTGCAACTGTGTGTGTATATGTGTGTCTGTGTCTGTGTGTGTGCGTGTGTGTGTATATAGTGCATGCACACATTTCAGTCTGTGTCTATTTGTGTCCATGGCTACTGAAGAATTTCTTTGATTGGGGATTTTATGTGAGCTACATAGTGAAACAATGCATGTGGACTTAAAATGTACATTTTTTTGTTGAGTTCAAGATAGCAGTATCTCAGAGAAAGAATGTGACATTTTTTATTTATTGCCGAATGATCACTCATTCTCAGAGCTGGAGTGACAATGCAGTGAGAATATACAAGCAACAGGGGAGCTCTTCCACATGGGGGTTGATTGCAGAGGGATTCTCATCCCACAAAAACACTTTTACTTGTGCATATTCATTTTGATTATTTAGGTATACAAGATAGTGGGTTTCATGCTATAATGAAAGAGAAAATATGTTTAGAGCTTTTACATTTTGATTACCTATATCAGATGTACAAGTGACATGTCGCTGTTAGGATATCTGAAAGAATGAAGTATTTTGTTGGTGCATTTTTTTTAAATAGAAGAAGATAGGAGGAATTTGAAAATGTTATTTTAAGAAATGTTGGATAGTTTACCCCACTGAACCACTGAGCAAATGTACAGCATTAGAGTCTTGGAGAATAGTCATGCCTTACTTTTCTACTTATCAACCCAGTCAAATTTTATTCCTGACTTTAAGCACTGTGGTTTCATTGCTACACTGACTTTCATTTCTCAACCAAAATACATCTTAATGCAAGGTTGCATGAATACACTGATAATCTTTCTGAATCACTTCTAAATGCTTAGATAGAGTTAAGCTCTTGGGCAGGCTTGCATTCTACATTATTTAGCTTAACTAAAGAGAAAGATTACAAGGCACTCAAAACAAATTATGTAAGAATTATTAAATCACGCATTAGCTTCTTGTGTTTGTAAAATGTTACTGTCATGATTTAAAAGATAATCCCAGGGATTCGTTAACAAGGATGCATTTGTTCTTCTTGCCATCCATCTCAACTGCTTAGTAGAACAAATTTGGACAATGCCAAAATAATGGGGGACAAAGCTCCAAAAACAGGGACATATTTTAACTACTGCTCTCATAAACTTACGAAAGTTGCCAGAATTCTGTTATCATGCATTTTCTGAAGGGATACAAAGTCTGAAACTCAAATGGCTGTCATTATTTAGTGAATTTAGTCCTCTGATTTGCCACGAAAGTCCAGAAAGCCACATATATTATGAGGAACACACCAAAAATAGGAGGCAAAATCTGGACATTCTGCAAAAATCTGAATAGTTGCGAGGTATGCTTTTCACTAAGACTATTCTATTTAAGTGTGTTAGCACAATTAACAGCTGTGCTCATTGAATATACAAGCTGCTAAGCAAGCCTACTCATTTATCAGCTTTTTGTGGCCAACAGACATGCTAGCAAAAAAAGGAGCACAGAGGCTTGAGCAGACAGTATAAACAAAGGGCATTGCCATAGGCAAACCTAGAGAGGGAAGAGCATGGACATCATAATACAATGCAAGAGCAAGCTCAACGAAAAACTTATGATACAAGGGAAGTAAACTGGGAAACTGTACTCAGATATATTGTGATGACTGCACAAACAAGAAGCAGGGGAGGTCAATTGGGAAAATGCATTCAGAAAAATTACAACGTGATTTGTTCATAAAGAACATTTTTGCCATAAATAATTTATACTGATGTTATAAAAAGTAATCCTGTTCACTTTATTGACCCATATGCATAAATAAAAATGGACATGCTGACAAAGGATGTGAAAGAGTCACAAAGCAGCAATGTAACAAAATGGAGCAAGTGCGATACATGTTAATAAAATGCTGAGTTGAGATAACAGTTAACAAGGACAGTAAATACATTAGGGGATATTTGCATATATTATAGTTATTGCATATCAGATTTTTATGCAAAAATGTATTTACGTTAACTGACAGTACTGCTGTCTTCTCCACTTCATCATGTATATACAAAAATAAATTAACCCTACAGCTGTTAAAAGGACATGTCTTTGCCATTTGTTGCCACTTATAATCCTAGAAAGGGGGTATTGTACCTTTAAATATATATTAGCCAAGCATGTGTTCTAAATCAATGCAAATGCTAAACAATAATATAATTACAGTTAAAAAGCATCAATGTAGAGCTATCACTATACATGTTCAGTGGCACGTTAAGTAATATTTGTGTTACTCATATGATTGTACTGAGAATACCTATCTGCACCTGTGGGGTGGTACTGGCATGGTAGTACTCTGCCACTGGAATATATACTGTGGGACTGATCAAAGGTATAATGAATTACATCCACATGACTGATTTTCAAACACATACAGGTTAAAGAACTGTAAGGTTGTCATTTCCATGTGTATATGAAGGAAACAATACTGACAGTTGTTAGGACAGTGTACACTCCTGTAACAATGTGCAAATATTGAGAAAAATCATCATCACCTGTGCAAGCATAGCAATAATGTTATTAAGTGATTTAAAAAAGCATTTGTTAAGCAACCTGCATGTTGTGAATGTTAGAAAGCTAATGTTTTTGCATACATGCTATGTATGTATGTAGCAAAATACAGAAGGACCTGACACATACACAGATGTGTCACTTCGTCCAGAATATGAACAGAATAATAATCTGATATACATATTACCATTTGTCTAACTATAGCACGCTACATGTGTGCATGCAAAATGAGTCATGCTAATGCTGCATACATGAACATGCACAAAAGTCAAGAAGTCAAGTGTAGTTAGTCCCCTGACAAAAGGGTTCTGTTTCTGAATGTCATAATGTATATTAGTCTGCATAGGATGTAGTTTGGCTATAGCACAAATGGACAGGTATCCCAGAAAGGACATGGGTAAAATAAAAGTGCATGATGGCATATACACTGTCATTAGTGTTTTCGGCCAAATGGATTTTCGGCGATTTGGACCATATGTAACAAATTTTTCGGCCAAATATCCTAGACCCATATATATATATATATATATATATATATATATATATATATATATATATACATATTTATTTATTTATTTATTTATTTTACATTTGTTGGCTGGGCTAGTCTAGCTGGATACATGTCCATTTTCAGTAGAGGCCCAGGGAGATAAGCTCCAAGCATTAGTAAATTACAAAAAAGATTACAATAGTTAAAAATGACTAAATTCAAATACAAAGAAATTAAAAAAAAGATTTAAGAGAATCAAAAAATTGTTTCTGTGAATAATAGCTCACAGGCTGTGCAAGGTTTAAAATACAATTGAGTACAAGGACACTCAGAATTCTGAAATAATGATTAGTAGGTCTGAGAAAGAGAAAGAGAGAGAGACCAGAAGATATATATATATATATATATATATATATATATATATATATATATATATATATATAAAATCATTGGACATAATGCACAAGTAGTGGTTTAATATTAAACCATATAGCTATTTTACTACAGACAAAAAGATCCTTGCAAATCATCAAGACAACTTGATATGTGGACTATTTACATGGGTCAGTGCTAGAAAGCAACATCTTAGCAGTTTAATACCACAGGCCAGACTCAAATGCTGGCAGACCACTTTTTATGTAACAATGAGGGCAAAACAGTACCACACTTCTTTCAGGTCGCTGGAAGGCCACCAGTGATTTACCAGTGTCCTGTTACCCTTATATTAAAGCAGTTATATAGGTTCATAGGTAAGTACTAGACTATCAGCCCTAGGGCCTATACAAGCCTAGCCAAATGAGTTCCCTGGCTTTCACCACCCAAGAAAATTATTTTCCTGTGCCCCTGTCGAGCAGAGCCACGGCAGTGATTCCTGGGGTGAATTTCCTATTACCCATCCAATTGTCAAGATTTCTCTTAAAGAGGGCTAATGAGGAGCTTTGTTGATAATCCCTCACACCTCTCAATTGTCCAGATTTTCATAGGATGTCCAGATTTTTGCCTCATATGCTTGGTCTGTTCCTCATCAAGTCTGTGGTGCTTTGGTACATCATTGAGGATTGAAATCACTAAATAATGACAAACATTTGAGTTTCAGGTCTTCATACCTTTTTAAAAATATGCTAATGAAAAACTTGTTATTCTCTCAATGTTTTAAGTTTATAAGAGTAATAATTAAAATCTGACCCTATTTTTGGGCCTTTGCCCCACATTATTTTGGGCTTTGCCCAGATTTCTTCTGCTAAGAGGTTGAGAGGCATGTAATCCCTAACCACAGCTAGCCTACTATTCTGATGTTATTCTATTCCAGGTACCTCCTAAATTATTCTAATTATAAAATGCACAACTAATCCACTACTTTCTATTACAAAACATTACACAAGAGCAACGCATGTGTATATAATATCAGATTGTGTATTCTTCTTTGTATTATTTTAGATTATTCTGCACTGCCTTTGTACTCATATTTGCATACTATTGCTATACTCATATTTTTATTTCTACTGTTTCCCATTTTGTTATTTCATTGTATTATCTACTGTACTTTGTAATTGTCAGTACATGTAATCACTGTTATTTTGTGTGGAGCTTTCCTCCCCGGGTCTCCTGTTTAAAAGGGTTTTTTTACTCATTCGGACTTTCCTTGCAAACAAATGCAAAAAACAAATAAATAAATAAATGTTACAATTTTATCTTTTAATTGTCAAGCCTAGTCTGGATCAACCATAAGAAGAAAAAAGTAAAATTAGGAAATGTGTTCAGTAAATAAGAATACATATATGTATTCAAAGCTGCAGAATCCGTTTATATAGTTAGTTACTGAATTTATTCTACTCTTTTTTTGGGGGGGGGGTAGGATTCCTTATAGCAAGGTACCTTCTTTAGGTTTTTGACAGTGGTTGTGATTTTCTAGGCTTTCTTTGAACTATGTCTGTGTGAGAGAGTTTTATTCCTGCATTAGAATTGTTCAGAGTGGAACATTGCCATTTTCCTGTTGTATTTTTAAATATTATTACAGCACATTTGTTAATATTCTTACTGTACATTTCTTGTGAATATTTTTGTATTTTGAATATAATTGTGCTTGATATTTTGCTGATATTGTTATAATATGAAAAGTCATTACACTGAGCAAAAATAAATAAATAGGTATAAGCTCTCCTTTTCCATAGATATCATGCATATTAATTCCTCTTCAAATCTCTTAATGATCAGAGCGTTTTGATTAAGTTTAAGTGAAGGTGGATTCATTTCAATAAGCAATGATATTCTCAGCTGATGACTTTATCATGACTTATAAGTAGAGGAAAACCAGAAAAACACCTATAGCCTTTTTGGAGATGTGTTATGATTTTATTTGGTAATAAGCAACATATTCCTGTTATCATCTGGTAGCCAATATCCCCCGTTTACTATCAATGTTTTTATTTTACTTGTAACTGTAGCAAACAGATGCTACACTTTAAACCACTTTTTTTTTTACTTGTAACTGTAGCAAACTGCTTGCTACAATGTAACAAGTAGATGCAACAGTTTAGACCACACATAAAGCGCAACAGCTTTCAGGTTTAACCGCAAATGTAATACCGGCTTTTAAAAGCCGATATTGCATTAATGAAAGATCGTAAAAACATAATCGTGTTTTCCCTATCCACACACACTAGCTGCACTACTGACACAGGCAGGGGGGGCATTTATAAAATGTATGGGAAAAAAACATATCTGGAGACCAGGAGCATGTAGTCTCACTGGGTAAGCACTGAGATCGGCTCATGCAAATTGACAGTGTCATGCTTCTCAGCTGTTCAGATTTTCATTTTACATTTTGACTTTGTTCCTCATAAAATTTGTAGTTTTCTGATTTTTTTTCTGGGACATCAATAAGTATAACATTTTTGCTAAATGACAGGCATTTGAATTTCAGAGTGCATATTCTTCAGAAAATGCATGGTAACACCGGGCTTTTTTATTCTAGGAACTTTCTTTTTGCTAGAAATTATTATTTTTGTCCTTGTTTAAAAAACAAAGCAGAAACAAGTACTGTGTGAAGCAGGGAACACTAGTACTGAGTGTCTTATTCTAGAGGGAAGTAAAACATTACTGGAATATAGGTTTGTGCACCTTTTAAAAACACTGAATACCGTGGGTGGGATTGCTAGAACATCATTGCTGACGTCACAAACAGGGAGGTGATTAGCAAAGTGGGTGGCAATATTTTCAGCTTCGGTCTGAGGCAGAAATACAATTTTAGTCATGAGATAGTGTCCCTTTAATACATCGACTAATGGACAAATGTGGCAAATGACAGACTACAGTTGTTTGTGACTATGATGCATTTGTGTGACAATGATATGATGTGTGTCATTCCTTACCTCTCAGCTGTCCAGGTTTTCCAGAATGCCCACATTTTTGCCTCCTAGGCTTTGTCTGTTCCTTCACAAAATGTTTAGCTTTCTGGCAAAACATTCAATATTGAAGTCACTGAATAATGACATATGTTTGAGTTTCAGACTTCATTACTTTCAGAAAATGCATGCTAATACAAACTCTACTATTTTATCAACTTTGTAAGCTTATAAGAGCAATATTTAAAACTTGTCCCTGGTTTTGGGCCTTTGTCCCCATTATTTTTGGCTTTGTCCAGATTTGTTGTGCTTAGAGGTTGAGAGGTATGGCCTGGTGTAAGTGCCACACCATATGCCCTGGCTTGAATAAGTGTAGTAAAGTACAGATTTGTCAGAGTGGTAAAAACCCTATGCAAATGTCCACACAACTATGAACAGTGCAATATCAATGTTTCTTGGTCCAGCCCATTTTTTGTGTCCACATTGTTTTGTATATACACAGTGCCAGATTCAAACCACATTTTGTCTGTCTGGATATGCTGTACAAGGCAGTACTCATTGCATGTGCCACAGGAGCACTCACACCACAAAAATCACAGAACACCTGTTTCACTGCCATGAAATCCCCAAATGTGTTGAAAGTTGTTTGTCCAACACTGAAATGGATGCAATTAACCTGCTGCAGTACACTCAAATAATGTTCAGCATCTACCTATGTAAGTCCACAGGCTAATGAAACATGTATGAATTGCATGCATCATGGTGAAACTCTTAACACAACTTTGTTTAGTCCACCTATATGTGAAGTTGTGAAATGCTATGATTGTGTTGCAAACCAGTTGTTTGAGGTAAAAGGGATGGAGGGGGCCTCTCCCATTATAACTGTACACGTTACAATTGTGGTGGATATCATTTATGCATTGTAGTATACTGACACACAAGGATTATAGTCACTTACTGTGGGTTTTGTACACCTACTTATGTGACCACAGAAACTCTTTGAGATTGTGAAGAATGAATGCACCACATGAGAAGTTGTGAGATATTTGTGTATGTAAAGGCATTACATCATGTTATTGCAGCAAGGCATATGTGTGCTGTAATTTGGTTAAAAGAGTGGTGCAATATTGTCACACATAATTGCATAAGATAATTGTATCATGCTCAGTATACCTAAACACACGTGATGTATAATTCACTTGTCACTGTAGTGGTAGACTCCCAATAATGCACAAAGTGTAGATACTCACAGATTCAAACCCATAGCTTACTAAGGCAACAACATACAGTACACTGTCTCATTTCCTCACGCCAGAGGAGAAGGCTTACTACTATGATTAGAAAAGGCAAATTTCATCAAAGTGCATCATCAGTATTTAACAAAGCATTTCTCTGAGGAAAACTATCAGAACTTCTTGTAAGAGTAATCCCCAGCTATACATGTACACAGCAGACAGGTGGATGACAACATTGTTACTTACAGGTAGATTCACTGTCATACTGGCACAAGTGAGTCTAAGTAGTGATGGGTGGATTTGAACTGACTATCTAAGATCTCATGCTAGAAAACATAGCATGAATCACAAGCACCACATGAGATGTTGGTTTACAACTGTGACAGTGCATATTTAAATGGATGAATCCACCATTGTTTTATAGGGTTATGGTTCTACTAAAAAGGAAATAAAGTGGTGGAACAGCACAATAACACTGTACAGCTACACATCCTTTATGTTTTTGAAGCCTTTTATATACAGCATGAGAAAGAAACATACACTCACAGTAGTCAGTCACTGCTGGATTCAGACCACCTACCTGTCCAGTTACACAGTCTAGGAAGCAAAGAATCAACAGCAAGTGCCACAGGAGAAGTTGGGTTATAGCTGTGAGATAGCACAGTTCTGAAAACATTATCTAATCAGTGTGTTGCCAAAACTGGGCTTTGCCTGGGATGCTGGAAACTGATGTGGGGGCCCTCTGTCAGTGTAAATATGTCTCCTAAGTGAAAGTGTACATAATGGGTGTTCTGACAGAGCCAAGTGTACAATACAGTGCCAGTCACAGTATTTAAACATTGCTGGGTTTGAACCACCTACCTATCTAGTTACACAATCTATAGAGAACAGCATCAGTCACATGTGCCACTGAAGAAGTCTGACTTTTATAGTGATAGAGTGCACTTTTGAAAGATGAAGATGTTTGTGTTAAAAGTGAGATAAGGGGATGGGGCAGTGCTCTCCAGTTTAAATGTTTCTCCCGAGCAGAAGTAGATACAGCACATCTGTTGTTGAAGTCAGGGTTATCTGACACTAGGGCCACACACACACACACACACACACACACACACACACACACACACACACACACACACACACACACACACACACACACACACACACACACACACACACACACACACACACACACACATACACACACACACACACACACACACACACACATACACACACACATACACACACACACACACACATACACACACACACACACAAGTTCACCACTGTTAGATCTGAACCACCTACCAACCTATTTACACAATTTAGAGAATAATGTATTAACAGCAAGCACTACAGAAGTCTGACACTTATAGTGACAGAATGCACTTTTGAAAGGATGACCTCTTCAGCATGGTGGAGAAAAGATGTTTGTGTTAAAACTGGAATAAATGTTTATCCTGAGTGGAACTAGATACAGCACATCTGTTATGAAAGTCATAGTTACCTGACAATAGAGTCACACACACACAAAGTTTGCCGCTGTTAGAATCAAACCACCTACCTATCTAGTTACACAATCTAGACAATACTCCTTCACCTATGCTGTAATTTGTGTACATCACAGCAGTGAGAGTGACATTTACCTGTTTTACAGAATGCTATTTTGATAAAAATCACACTTGCAAAACAGCAGATTGATAACCACACATTCATGATTACTGTTCAGCTTGGGAGGACTGCATGCAAACAGTAATCATTTGCTGTGTGAGTATCAATTGTATTTGTTCATGCTTGAACAATGTACAGTATAATATAAACAGGCAGGTCAAAAATATGACAATGCACTGCTGAAAACCAGTGATGAATACGTGTAAAAAGGTTTCCCTCCATTCCACATAATTTCCAAGTGTAAGTTTTGGATTGCAGACATACGTGTACAGAAAGAAGTGTTCAGACAACATCACAGTTAAATCCACATATCTTGAGAACAACAGTCCATTACCACATACAGAAGTAGCACAAACCACAAACAATACTTTTTCCTCCAAAATCTCTGCCTGACGTGCATTATTGACAAGCTTATTTGCACGGCTGATGGCAAAGTATTAGCACAAGTATAATGATATATTGAGGTTTTGAACTTAAGACAGGAATTAATGTACAAATGACAAGGCTGTAGACCCAAGAAGATTATTTATGAAACCCTTCTCTAGCGCTTTGGCAAAAAGGCTTCAAGGAGTAAAACAGTGAAAAAAGCCATCATAGCATCTTATATACTTAAGACAATCAGCACAAATAATTAAACGATCAACCAATTACATTCAAAAAATACTAATTAAATCTTAAAGTACCAAATGTAAATAAAAAAAAACATGTATTATAATATATATTTCCAATTACATTCAACATTCAAGTCTCTAGGTATAAAAGTAGCATATATTAAAATGTACACAGTTTCCTTATGTAACAACTTATCTTTCAATAAATTGTCTTCCCCAAATTTTACAGTCACCTGTTCTAAAATAGTACCGTGCAGTAAAACAGCATTACTATCATGATATTGTTTAAAGTGTGCTGCAATTGTACTTCCTATTTTGTTTTTTTTATGTCCCTTATATGCGCTTGTAACCTACATTTAAAAGCTCTTTTAATCTCCAATATAAAATAAATTACATGGTCATCTGAGGGCGTAAATAATGCCTTCAGTGCCACAAGTAAATGTTTTAGTAGCTAAAAAGGGAAGATTATTAGTTCTGTCAAAAGACTGAACTACATTACTGAAACTACAACATTTACTGCAAGGAAAACTGCCTGTGATAGAAGTATTTATAAAATAATCTATACATAAAATAGGAAGAATAAAATAACTGTGGGCTGACATATCCCTTATACTATACCCCCTCTTGTAAGATATCACGGATTTACTATTACTTAAGTGATGCCATTGTCCCTGTATTTATCAGGAAAGACCATATGACAAAGCATTACAAACAGTAACAAAATAAATAACCTTCTTAGATTTATATTCTACCCTATCATCATGAATCAATGTTCACAATGTTATGAGGGGCAGTAGATATATTCTCATGTATACTACCTTCTATAACCTTGTTATAAGCCTCAGTCACTACTTTACTGGTATAACCTCTCATAACAAACATGGCTTTTGTTCTTTTAGCTTCATTTGAAAAATCTGATTATTTATTGCAAAGTCTCTTCTTCTTCTTCTTTCAGCTTTTCTGAAGACGTAAAAGTTCCCCGTAAGGTAAAGAAGAGATTAAGTGAGGGGGATGACAGCTATTTCCATGTAAATACAGTTCACCTTCATTAGGTTTTCTATACACACTTGTTTTGATTTTACCATTATGCATGTGTGTCAACTGAATATCCAAAAAATAAATTTGTTGGCCTTTTTGTAGGGCTTCAAACTTAAAACCAAATCTATTACTTTGTAATTCATTAATAAAAACATCTATTTTATCATTACCTCTGTTACAAGTAAAATCAAATTGTCTGTGTATCTGAAATAATTAATAACATGTTTGTCCATAAAAGTATGTCCATATAAACAAACAATATATTTCAAACAAACCCATAAGTAAATTTGCATACATGGGCGCAAAGTGAGCACCCATGGCAGTACCTTGAATTTGATGGTAAATATCAGTATTAAAAATAAAAAAATAAAAAAATGTTAGTGAGAAGGAAAGAAAATGGGAATTAGCTGTAGTCAATGGTCCGTCCCAACCTTTCCATGAATAAGCAGCATAGACAGAAAAACAGGTTTAATTGCGATGAAATTCAGAACAGATACATGTTATGTTAATGTTTTATGCATTAGGATTTCCACATTAGTCATAACACTTGCAGTACTTTACTCATTATATGGATAATACAGGTGTTATAATATCACAGCCATCATATCTAGTGCTAGTGACGGGGCATGTATTTGAGGCATGTTCCAGTTGTTGTCATGCAATTGTATGACATGACTGAGTAAGATAGTCAATACATCGATAACAGACATGTATGTGCCATAATTAACGTACTTCAGAAAATGTATTGAAATTAAATTACACTACTATCTTTATTTATTTTTATTTTTTATTTTATTCTACATTTGTTGACCGGGAAAGTCCGACTGGACACAGGTCCATTTTCAGCGGAGGCCCTGGGCGAAAAGCGCCACATATAAAACATAAACAAAAACAGTAGTACATTCCCATACAAATCATATTGGAACATATTTAACATTTTTACATAGGTGAAGTATAATAGAAACCTTCTGAATAACATTGTTTGGAAAAATAAGTAATTTAAAAACCTTTTTTGTTAAGAATTAAGTGGTTAATAGATAAGTGGTGAAGGTTCTGCAGAATCATAGCAGTACTGAAAGGAAAGTGAGTTAATTGGGGGGGGGGTCACAAGGGCGCAGCCAATTGGTAGAGTAGTGGGTGTTAAGTAGTTTCTTGAATAGTGAGACAGAGCTGATAGAAGTTATGTGCTTTGGGAGTGAGTTCCAAAATTTAGCTCTTGTACAAGCAAAGAGAGCTTTGCCTGCTTCATTCTTGTGTTTGACGACAGTTATGAGATTTTGGTCTGTAGATCTTAAGGTACGGGTGGTGGTGTAGGGCTGTATTAGCTCCTGTAGCACTGGAGTTTTGTCAGGGTGGTAGTACAGTTTATGGGCTATGAAGAGTTGCATAATTAGTAGTAGTTGGGGCAACTCAAGCCAGTTGAGCTGTCTGAGAGACAGTGATGGGATCTATATGAGGCGCCAGTGGCAAACGTAGCAATCTTGTTATAGCAAGATGCCATTTTGTTTTGTTCACTTTGGCGACGATTAGTCAGGATTGGGGAGGCATACAGTAGGGTGGATAACAGGTGAGTTCTTGCGACAGTGGCTTTGGTATAGCTGGTCATGAATTGCCTGTTCCTATACAGGAGACCCAGTTTTTTGTTTACTTTTTTGATTGTTTGTGCTATGTGTATGTCAAATTTGAGATTGTTGTTAATTACTACTCCTAGGAGTTTGGTGTGTGTTGTTGGAGTGATAGTGGTGTTATCCCCAGATTTTATGTTGAAGTCAACATTTGGTGGGGAGGATCTACCAGGACTGAAGAGAATAAGTTTTGTTTTTTTAGGGTTGAGTAGAAGTTTAATGCTAGAAAACCATGTTTCAGCCAGAGTAAAGTTATCCTGTGCTATTGTTTGAAGTTTGCTTAAGGTTGGGGCGGCACATATGATGGTGGTGTCGTCTGCATATTGCACTATAGAGGCAGAGGGAGAAGAAGCTGGTATCTGATTTGTATATAAAGAGAAAAGTAGAGGCCCAAGTATTGACCCTTGTGGAACTCCTATAGTTACAGGTAGAAGGGGGGATAGTTGGTCCTGCCAAAGCACTGCCTGTTGTCAGCCAGATAGATAGTTATTGAACCATTATATGGTGACGGAGTTTATGTTGAGGGTAGACAGAGTTTTGAGAAGTATGTTGTGGTTGACCATATCAAATGCGTTAGATAAGTCTAAGAATACAGAAGATACAAAAAGGCCTTTGTTTCTGTGAGAATTGACTATATTGGTATAAGACAGTAGGGCTGTTGTGGTACTATGGAAAGACCGAAAACCATGTTGGGATGTTGATATAAGGCTATTTTAGGAGGTATTGCATTAGCTGGGAATGTACTACCCTTTCTAAATTTTTTGATAAAGGTGATAAAATTGCAATTGAGCTGTAGTTGGTCAGTTCAAGGGAGTTGCCACCTTTGTGGAGTGGAATAATATGAGATATTTTCCACAGGTTAGGTACTTTACATTCAGATATGGATCTGTTTATGAGGATAGATACAGAGTAGGATATGGTTTCAGCTGATAGTTGAAGGAAATCATCTGGAAGTTTGTCAGCAGATAGTGTGGTAGGTTTTAATGTTTTGAGGAGTTTAGTAATGAGTTGGTGCTGGAGACAAGAAGAAGCTAGATGGAGACTGTTTTTTGGTAGGGGTAGTGGGGGTTAGAGAAAGGATGGGGTTGGTGGTGCTATTTAGGGTATTAGAGAGAGCTTGTACTGTTTCAGTAAAGAATTTATTGAATTGTGTTGGGGTATTCTCATTGCTGGTTAGTAATATAGGTATGGGAGTGCTGGTTTTACCTGAGTGCAGTAATTTATTTATAGAGGCCCAGAATTTCGGAGGGTTATTAGTGTGTCTTTCTTGTAAGGTTTTGTAGTATTTGGCTTTATCAAGTTTAATGAGTTATTTGATTGTATTACGGAGTGCAGAGTAGTTTTGTTTTGAGGTTGTGGTTCTCAGTTGATGATATTGAGCCCAGGCTCTGTCTCTATCTTTCATTAAGGCTTTAGTCTCTTTTGTTAACCAGGGGGCATAGTTTGTTATGAACTATTCTAAGGGTGGATTGGCTAGAATGGTGGGATTTATTCCTAATAAGATATGGTGGTTGTTGGTCACTCAATCTGTCTGGTAGGCAGCCTGATTGGTGTGCGTAGGAGGGGTCAGACAGAAGTATCCAGTCTAAGATGGAATGACAATTAGATTTTTTTGTCAATTCTAGTTGGGGTGTCTATGATTTGTGTAAACCCATGAAGATTAATATGGGTAGAGGGGTTGTATTTGGTCCAGTTGGTCCAGTCTATGTTAAAATCTCCTAGGAGTATGGTCTCTTGTGGGTGGGAGATAGCCATCCAGGATAAAAGGTTCTCCATGGTGGCAATGTTGTTTCCTGGTAGGATGTAGACACCTGCTACAACTATATGTTTGTTAGAATTTATTTTTAATTTAGCAATAATGAGTTCAGTATCATTAACTTCTAGGGGGTAGTAGCTAACTTGTTCCAATATGAGATGATTTTGATACATTATGGCTACACCTCCTCCTTTTTTTCCCTGTTCTATCCTTCCGTATAATATTATAGCCAGGGGGTGTAATTTCATTATCGTGATGTTCTGGTTTAAGCCAGGTTTCTGTTAGTATGGCTAAATCTGGTTTATAAAAGGCCAATTGGGCATGGAGGTCTTGAGCTTTGCTAAGTATACTTCTGACATTTATGTTTAAGAATAGAAGAGAGTAGCTTGTCCTATTGTTGTGAGGATTTGATTGGTTTAGGTTTGTATGGGGAGAACAGGTGGGTCCTGGGTTAGGATGTATATCACTGCAGCAAGTGAGTTTTTGGGTTAGAATTAGGTAGAGCTTAAGTAGTTTATGTAGTATTTTATTTTGTTTCTGGGATGAGTAGGGGAAAATTTTATTGATTGTTTTATTATTTATGTAGGAATATCAATGGGTTGGGGCAAGGTCATGTGGAGATAGTGGGAAATGGTTTAGTCTTAGTGAATTGGTTATAGTGTTGGTTTGCCCCTGAGTTGAGCTGGTGAAATCTTCTAGTTGTGTGTGGTAGGATGTGAGTATGGAAAATGAGAGAAGACACATAGTTACTATGTAGAGTGCTACTTTTGGATGTAGGAAGGACATTGTGTGTTTTAGTTGTTCCTATTTTATGCAACTTTTAGTGATAGGAGGGGAGGGGTGTGTTAGACTTAAGACAAAGGTGCAGTTGGAGGGAGTTTGAGATAAGGGTGTGCTGTAGTTTATTTGAGTGGGAAATTGTTGGTGTCACTTGATTGGTGGAATGGGTGTGTTGTCTCTGATGGGAGGGGTTTAGCAGGTATAAGTTTAACTGCACTGTGGTTTGGTGGGAATGAGGGTAGGGTAGGGGAGCGGAGTGAGCCCGCAGGGCGAACGGAGCTGGAAAGAGCCGGGCCGAGGAGATAGAGGTCAAGGTAAGGGAAAAAAGAACAATCAGTCAATGTGAAGAAATTGAGTGTTAGGAATAAGATAAGGGTAAAGAGAAGTAAGAGTAGTTAGAGAAAGGTGTAGAAAAAGGTACTGAAAAAGACTTAGAGTAAGATATATTGTGAGCCACTAAAGGGTTTACTATGGGATACTATATGTGATGGAATATCTAGATAGACGTTTAATTATTTAATTATTGCAAAAGTCTAGGTTAAACTAGGGTGAAACAAAGAAGATTTCAGACAGAAATCTAACTTTTGTAGTATATCTAGTCTAGTAGGGCTAAGTGTGAGGAATACACGGGAGAAAGGGTAGTTAGGTGGGTTTGGTAGCTGAAATGAGAAGAGGGATAGCACTGCCACCTAGTGGCAAAACCTTACAATGTCACTATGGTGGAACCAGAGAATAGCAGAAAAAAGGAATGAACAGAAATGGGGGGGGTGGAGGCAACGTGAAGAAGGGCATTCTAGCTGGAAACAGGCTGCTTAGAGAACACGTGGCTGAGCTCTGTACTGTGGCAATACTGCTGCAAACAGTTACAGTTCAGATACATACACTCAACAGTAATGAATGGAGGTTGAGCAGTTCAAGGTCTGATTGTTCTCTTTGGCAATAGTTCTTAAAAAATAGGATGTTGCAGGGATCCTTGAAGCTATTTCCAGGGCAGGATATTCATATCACCTTATGTGTGTATATTAGCAATATTGTGCAAATGTGTCTATTACACTGTGTTTATTAACATGAAGTCTTGATTGCACATAATGTTCTGCAGACATTTCTGGGAAGGTATGAGCTTTTTGTGAATGATTATGAAACACTTGAAGACTGAAGCATGTTAATGCTGGTGAAAGTCTGCACTATGATAACATTATGAAGCAAGGAGGTTTATGGTCACCATTCTTCATAACACTACCTACAACTGCAACATCCCATATGGTATACATTCCACTTTGCAGCCTGTTGAAGGAATGATATGTACTGTCTCTTCACAGTACTATCAGCCTGTCTTTCCAGAGTACAAAGAGGCTAAGCACAGTAGCATGAACACTCAAAGATTTTGCCATTAGCTGTGTACAGTCATTTCCCATAAGTTACAGGTGTTCCTTTGCACCAGGCATCATGCAAATGCTGAGAGAAATACTGATAAGATAAAAAGGATAGGAGAGGTAGGGACAGAGACATACAAAGGGATTTCTTTATGGGACAGTTGTGCATACCATTGTGGTGTGTTACTGTTAGGGTTGTCATCATTATGATTTTTTTCAGGCTCTGTATATACAAAGGCAAATGATAATGGGTGAGAAAAGCAAAATATTAGGGAAACATTTTAAATACCAGCCTTATAAACTTTCACTTCTGCTATTAAAATCTACTTTCTGACCTGTATTAATTGTGAAAATCAACTTTATGGCATTACTCAGTTAGTTAAATCACCACTGATTTGCCAGAAATTTACAAGTGTTGTGATAAACACACCCCCAAATTAAGATGCAGAAATGTGGCCATCCTTCAAAATTTTGTACATTTTAGAGGTACTGCTGTGTACAGTAAGATGTTTCAAGTCTAGGTCAGGAAGGGGCAGGAGACTGAACCATGATAAGGACATAAGGAGGACAGTGGTGGGTTCTTAACATACGTGGCACACAGTTACACACATACTAATAATATGGAAAACATTACATAATTGCATGACATACTTCTGGATTTGAACCTTTGACAGTATAAAATACTAGTGTACAGATCACAGGATTATTTCAGCTCAAAACACAGTACTTTTATAAATAATCCTAAACACCCATATTATAGATCCATCCAGAAACTAAAACCATTAGTAGTCAAGGAAGTAGAGATAGAAATTAAAAAACAATTCTTTAAAATTATGTATTAAAAACAAAATAGTTGTAATATGTCTCTTGTAGTCCAACACTACCCGCTACTGACTAAACCTAAACTGCCTAAAGTTTTAGCTGCTTTAGCAACTTTTCTTGAAGCTAACAAGTTCCCTGGTTTAAATGACACTGTCTTTACCAGTGCTTAAGCTTAGATCAGCTAAACTTTAGGCAGTTTAGGGTTTCGTCAGTAGGTGGAAGTGTTGGACTACAAGAGACTTTCCTTGACTACTTAAGGTTTTAGTTGTTTGATAGATTTATAATATGGGTGTTTAGGGTACTTGGATAAGTATTTTATTAAGTGTTTAATAATTTTTTAAATTTTATGTATGGTGATTCGGTGGTGGTGCTACGGTAGCATTGTCGCCTCACAGTAAGACGTCCTGTTCGATTCTCAGCTCAAACGTCTTCTGTGTGGAGACATGTGTGAATGGGCGTACCTTCGTTGAAGGCTGTGCATCAGGGCTGGCAACTCAGTATGTAAAAATCTACCGCCAATCATTAGCGGACCGGAGTTCTGCTGTGGCGACCCCTAACCGGGAAAAGCCGAAAGATACAACAACATGTAGGTCGCAGCCTTCATCACAGTTATATCAGCTTGTTACATTCCTTATCTATTAGGGTACTGGATGTCACATACAATCTAAGGAATGTAACAAATTGATATAATTGTGATGAAGGCTGCGACCCCTAACCGGGAAAAGCTGAAAGATACAACATGTAGGTCGCAGCCTTCATCACAGTTATATCAGTTTGTTACATTCCTTAGATTGTATGTGACATCCAGTACCCTAATAGATAAGGAGGAGTAATGGCATCACACATTATTACTTTTAGTATGTTTTCCAACAGTGCAGCAGATTTAGACATATTTGAGTGAAGTTAACTGTGCTAATATGGTCTAAGGCAAAAACGTACAACGTGTTTCCATAAGCTGTGTATTTAGGCATATTTGAGTGAAGTTAACTGTGCTAATATGGTCTAAGGCAAAAACGTACAACGTGTTTCCATAAGCTGTGTATTTAGGCATATCTGAGTGAAGTTAACTGTGCTAATATGGTCTAAGGCAAAAACGTACAACGTGTTTCCATAAGCTGTGTATTTAGGCATATTTGAGTGAAGTTAACTGTGCTAATATGGTCTAAGGCAAACTGGTCCA